>NC_047065.1:17802203-18030894 GCF_902459465.1 Asterias rubens | reverse complement strand
CAACACCGCCGCCGATACTCTTTTTCTAATTCGCGCCAGCATGCAGTGTGATGAGCCCTCCTCCCCTCGTCGTGCGTGTGTCCCATACGCGCACAAGTAACAATTTAAAGGAGAAAACGGACCTTTAATTTGTTAACCTTCGTTTTAAGGTTGTATTTAAAGAAAATATATATATATAAAGAATGCAACAGTCATATCTTTTTCTAATAAAACGTTTTACTTTCAATTTTTAAATTTAACCAAAACATGAAACATTAGCAAATAAAAAATGATGGTCAGATATTACATATTTCCCATTTTTTGTATTATAAAATAATTGGAGCAGCAATAAAGTCTAATGGGACTGGTACTTTAAGTTAAATAAAAAAATAGCTCCACTATCTGATCTGATCATTTTCAAATTTGTCGGAGATCATGACCAACAAATTAATTTGGACTCATAAAATCAAATTAATTTTTCATAGTTATAATCTGTAGATGGATCTACGATGCTGCTGGTAGTATGTAGTAGCTATCCAATGTTATGCACAGTGTATTGCACCTAGCAATATTCTAATAATCCACTTTGTCCCTCCTTGGAGATATGTTTGTGTGCTTGTGGGATTCAAAATAGTCTTCATTGTTGTAAAGCAAAGAACGAATTAAATTAACTAAACCTAAAATAAAATAATTTAAACAAATAAAAAACAGGCACAAAATTCTGAGACTTAAAAAAAAAATATTGGTGTCAATAACACAAGCTTTTATTCTCTCAAAAGTGCATTTTAGCACAGGTTTATTGTTTATCAAATCAATTAACTTTAAAATAAATGTGTGACAATTCCACAAATTGCTCTTCTGATCATTATTTTGGTCTTCGGCCCACACCCCCTTCCTCTACCCCAAAGTAAAACTCCACAACTGGTTAGTATTTATCATCAATAGAGGGCGCTGTTAATAAAACATGGAACTTCCTTTTAGGAAAGTATCTTAAAAAAATGACTTGTGAAAATAGTACTGATCTTAATGGCACTGACTCTTCGCCCTCTATTGACGGATAACATAATTATATAGCTATGGTGCCAATCAATGACCAGTGTAGGTAAATAACAAATTAGACTTCTTGAAATGGGACTATACATGAACAATTCTTCAAAATGTTTACTTTGGTTTTTCCTGATTTTGATAATAGTTAAACCACACCAGCTTTGTTATGCCAGTGTCATAGGAAATCTGTCCGAGGCAATTCTGTCCCCCATTAATGGAAAGTTCAAATGGGCTGGAGGAGTTTTATTCACAACAGTTTGCCAAACGGGGGCAGACTCGGATATATATCTTTGAGAGGGAAGCACTTCCATTGTAAACTCTGAAAGTCTTTTGATGGGGCACCAATGCCAAGACCAGAAGCCACGGAGGCAATAGCCTCACACGGAGGCAATAGCCTCACACGGAGGCAATAGCCTCACACGGAGGCAATAGCCTCCATTTAATTCCAGGCCTGTGGGGGACAGAATCTCCGGGAGGATAGAATTTCATGCTATACCGGCAACAAGGCTCTAAACATTTCAGAAGTTTGAATATTATTTTAAAGAGAAAACCAAGTTTATTGAAGCTACATGACTGTGGAAAAAAAAAAAAACATCAGTTAATTTCTGCAGTCACTTTGCTGATGGCCACCCAAGTTGTGGTAGTCACAACAGAGCAAGATGATGCCACAATAGATGTATTACAAAGTCTCGTTGGACTTACTAGCTCTTAGGATTTAAGACTTGGTGGATTCCAGTATTCCAATCATCAAAGTTGTAGCACACCTTGGAAGACATGTTCTCTCGAGACTCTGTTAAGATCTGACCATCCTCTCCCCGGGCGTTTCAAAATTATCTTGCTGGACATCGCACTCTGGCACGGTGATGAGGTGAAATGTTGTTGCATTGAGCATCCGATATTAATTGAGCATCCAATATTAAGACATAGGACATGGAGAATGGATGTGAATCTGGGGTCTAATGAAAGTCAGTGTTGAGACATATTGGAGTCTTGAACCTCCATCCCCAAACAATCCTTATGTACAAAATGTCTCAGCTAGCCTTCAACAATTCTCAAAGTTCCTTCCAAGAAGTTCAAGTCGTTGATTAATAGACTGGTTTTGGTCCTTGTGTGAGAAGTTGTCCAAATCGTTTCTTGATGGTCACCCTCTCTCTTGAAAACTTGTCATCTGGTGAAAATCTCGCTGAAACAAAATATTTAAATAAACTCATAACACTCAGTGAAGTAAATTTATATGACAAACAAAACAGACACTCCAAAAATTGCAAACCCATGGTTGTACATAACATTCAGTAATCCTTATATTTTTATATATTATTTAGTGCCCCTTTTTTACCAGTTTTTAAGTTCAAAACTTTGTCTGGACAACTGAGGGCGCTATACTACTTGTGCATGCAAGTATCGAATGATGTACATTGTACATTATAACTGGTGCACTATGTCTTCATCAAAGATTGTAGAGTTCCTTTTGTGTTCAAGTCGCCTGAAATGTAAGGAGCAGGCTGAAGGCCTGAGAATCAAGTCATAAGCCAAGGCTTGTGGTCTGAAAATTATGGTATCTGAAAATTTTAAAAAAACAGGACACAAATATTCTTAAAATAAATACAGGAGAATATTTCTCTTTTTAAACCTTACCTGGATGAGCAGACTGAGTGGGTTTCCCAGCAGGATCAAGTTTCTATAACAATATGAAAGAAAAGATTGTTACAGCTAGACACATCTAAATCTCCATCAAGTTTACATTAGGTTAACTTTTTTTATTTCCTGGAATGTGGTGCTTGCTCTATTGTTTGTTCCTATGTCATTTTCATTATTTTGTCTTGTATGCTCTGTATTGTTTGATTGTATTGTCTGAATGCAAAATAAATAAATAATTCATTTCTTGGACCCTTTAACTAATAACTTCATCTGAAATGACTTAAAAGCAAAATACAAATAATGAGTGAAGTTCATGCTGCATGCTGCTATTGATGATGATGTGGTAACTTTTGAATGCTTTTTTGACGCTGTTGTGACAGTGAGATAAATAAATCACAAATAAATAACAGAAAAACACACCAGAAGTTCTTCTGACAAATTGAAAAACAAAGAAAACAGTCATATTATTTTTTTTATGGCGTATCGATACCGTATCGGCGGACCTTAAGAGTGTCAGAACATTTCTATAGCGTATCGTCCCGGCACGATATCTATTTAATGCCTTGCTAGAACGCTTTTTACACTGG
This sequence comes from Asterias rubens, assembly GCF_902459465.1. Classification (NCBI taxonomy): domain Eukaryota; kingdom Metazoa; phylum Echinodermata; class Asteroidea; order Forcipulatida; family Asteriidae; genus Asterias; species Asterias rubens. The sequence goes on along the minus strand of NC_047065.1, from coordinate 18,027,643 downwards.
CATACGGACGAACGATCGGACGCCATCTTGGCTTAAAACTGGTTTGGACCAGACCATTATGATACGGGTAGATTTAGCACTTGTCAACAACAGAGGGCGGGCTTCATGTGAAGACCTTCACTGCAGTGTGCACAGTTGAAGGTTTTTACATGACGCCCCGCCCTATTGCTAAATTTGACTTACCCGCATCATAATGGACTGGTCCAAACACGAAATGGTTAAAAACGTACAATTTCGACAGATAGTCAGCAAATTTGCTCCATTTTTACCACTTTTGAAAATCATGACACAAATTCTAGGAACACGAACTTGATCCTCAATGTCTAATGAATCCTACAATAGCATTCAAAACACCATTGAGGAAATAATTTGAAGAAAAAAGACAAAAACTTACCAGATCCCCGAGCGAAAGAGTTAAAAATAGCCCAGGTTAAAAATTCGAATCTGAGGGGGGCGGAGCTTCGGCCGTGTGCACGTCACCAGGGTCAACGACTCAGCGCTGCGTGTGGTGCTGTGTATCCCGGTAACTGTGCAGCCGTAGTCTTGGTTCCAGACCCTTGATTTTGGTAGACGCTTGTTATAATCGAACATTAGCGGGCGCTCTGTTTCTCTGATTTCCGCATCTCACCGCGTGTGCAAGACTACGGCTGCACAGTTGCAGGGATACAGAATGCACCACACGAAACGTGCACAAACAGCCGAAGCTCCGCCCCCATCAGATTCAAATTTTTAACCTGGGCCATTTTGTACTCTTGCGCTCGGGGATCTGGTAAGTTTTTGTCTTTTTTCTTCAAATTATTTCCTCAATGGTGTTTTGAGTGATATTGTAGGATTCATTAGACATTGGATCAAGTTCGTGTTTCTAGAATTTGTGTCATGATTTTCAAAAGTGGTAAAAATGGAGCAAATCTTCTGACTAGCTGTCGAAATTGTACGTTTTTAACCATTTCGCCCTGCACACATTGCGTCGGTCGCACTAAATACTGACCTCTCACGACCCCTCACGACAACTAACGACAACAATTTTTAAATGCACTTTAACAGAATATTTGAATGTAATTCAACCGTTAAATATGTGCAAATGAGTCATATGCATCTAAATCGCTTTTAAACTGTTGAAAAATTTGTATTTTTAACTGTAAAAAAGGTGTGTTTTACCCCAAATTTAGTAACGAACGGAAATATTCGCCATTCTTTCGACGTATGACTCTTGTCTTGTGCATATATTTAACAGTTGACTTATGTTCAAATGTTCTGTTAAAGTGCATTTAAAAATTTTTGTCGTGAGTTGTCGTGAGGGGTTGTCGTCGTGAGTTGTCGGCAGGAGGGTTACGTTATCGAAACTACACCTGCCACTACGTTTTCCTTCATTATAAAATAAATTAGATTCTATTAATATTTAATAATATAATAGTGTATTAGATTGGTATGGGGAGACAAGTTGGTCGGAGACGAGTTTGACTTGGAAATGAATTGAAATGTTAAAGTTAAATTTGTCCAGACACCGCACTCGACTCTTTTAATTACTGGCCAAGCGCCTACGGCCAGTCGTCGACATCGTTACTTGAATGAAATATATTTAATCCTTTCTCATGTATTTACACAACCCATAAAATCAACACTGACCTGAAGAGTGTATACTCTTTCACCAACATCATTGAGGAAGTACATTAGGTACATTTTGACCGATTTTTAGTATAACTTTAGAAGTTTGAAATAGAACGTTGAAATCCCTTCACATGCACGCAAATGGAAAAGTAGAAAAGCATGTTTAGGATTGGTTGGTTCCCTGTCGGGTAGTTAATCGCGCGTGCTGATTGCACCGAATACCAGTCAAAATAGTCTGCTTCCCTTAACACATTGTGCATAGATATAGTGTGTATAGGCTAGGCACTTGACACATAATTGCCTCTTGGATTTTCATAACAAAAATCCCTCATAAAACAGTATTCTTTCCTAAGATTTTAAGAAAGCATATAACTTATTTAAAAATTAAATGGTTAAATCACAATATTCTCCTGCGTTTGCGCATGTTCAATTCTGGATAACAAATTCATAATGATGTTTGCAAGGTTTAAAAAATGTACCTAGGGTATATAAGTTATGAATTCGTTTCCGTGTCAGAGCCCGGTTAGCTCAGTCGGTAGAGCATCAGACTTTTAATCTGAGGGTCGCGGGTTCGAGTCCCTCATCGGGCGGAGCGAATTTTTATACTTTTTCTCCTCGGCTTTTAGGAGTAGCTAACGTATTAATTTTTTTTAAAGACAAATATTTTAATTCGTAATATGTGTTCTTCAAAAGTTACTATGTACGGTTACTATGCGCAGATTTTTGGCCGATTTGACCCAAACATTTTGATTTAAAATTCAATAGGTATTTTGATGGGGGTCGAACAAGTTACAAGCTTTCATTTGAGCCATTGCTCGAAAGAGTCCGCCAATTAATATTAGTAGCAGTAAAATAAAGTGCTCAAAATTAGTTTTTGTCGGGATCCCGACAATATATCACGTGACCAATTCTTATGTGTTTTATAAGAAACGTTTAAAATTTTTGTCATGGTTCCTGACCATTAAAAGTAAAAGTATAAACTTTTTTTCGTTAGAGCTGGTGATACTCTTTAAAACACCATTTACTCAAAAAAGTATATTTTTTAATGTTTGGGGCCAAAAATCTGACATAGCATCTTTAAGACCGACCAACAAGCCACAGGGGACTGAAGACTTATGGTTTATTTATTAATATCAAAGGAAACTTAATTTTTGTAGGCATTATTGAAAAATTTAACCCAACAGTTCTTTCTACCACACAATCGAAGAAGAAGCTGAGCGGACCAGTTGCTCTCATTGCCTCTTTTGCGGGATGTTGAGCTCGTGTGCGGGCATGGATGGGTGGGCCATGGACTTCTTTTCCTTCTTTATTGTACGTTCTCAGAATTGAAAGTTTCTGTGGCTAAGAAACACCAACTCTTCTGAAAGATTTAAATTGTGATTTTTTAGGGTAGGGCTAAAACATGGCAGGGTGTACAGTGTTTTGAGCTTGAGCGAACACTGTTGTCGAAATGCGTATGTGACGTATTGACGACACGCTTATTGTATATCGGTATGACAAAGAAATCAGTTACATAGGCCTTTAACAAAAAAAATTATTCTAGGCCGATATTTTCAAAAATCCGGCTTTTCCATGCATTTCACTCGAGATCTATCTGCAGGCTCCATCTTATACAAAACATATTGCTTTTTAATAGTAGGACAACCGAGTGCGAAGGCCTACAATACATAGGAATTGATGAAATAGCGCCATCTATCGACAAGCGTTGATGAAGGCTTAGAACACCAAACAACAAAAGCAAGTAAATGAAATGAATTAAACTGGGAAACAAAAGCAGCAGGACCCTTGAAGACTGTTCATCACTCTCACACACACACGCACACACCACTCACTGTTTCAAGCATGCGCAGAGCATAGAATCATGGATCAATCATCAAGGTGGCCTACGCATACACGCGCATACGGATGGGTGATGTCAACAGTAATATTGGGTTGTTAAAGGAACGAAATAAAATCCATATTCAAGACACCTGCATCCCGTGGTTCCTCCTGCATCTGATCAAATTCAATATTCATGGCACTCAGCTGCTTAAAAACTCTGTTTTGCTCAAAGCGAGTCCATTTTTAGTGTGCCGCGTGTGGCGCGCGTGGATGACAGCGTGTCCCATAGTTACGGAGTTAACCCATTTGATGTGGTCGCACTATTGCACCGTCAAGTCACGATAATTCACCGCCCGTGACGAGCCCGTTTGCCGTAGTGAAGACTTCGTGATAGGACTTTATCGAATTGGATATAACGTCTGCTGGGTGTTTTTTGTCTTCTTATTTTGATTCTTTTATTGGAGTATAAGCTTCCGTCTGTGTTCTCATCATGTCGAAACAACGGCGAAAAAGCTACGTGAATATTCTTCAAAAGTACCCCAGCCTTAACGAATATTCAGCGGAAAAGTTCTCCGAAATTTTTAATCATTACGACACAAACGGTTAGTACAAGAAATCAATTCATCCTTAATATTTGTTTCGTCTCGGGTATCCGTGACATGGAAATGAATGTTGTGGTTTTAATAATTAAGTTGTGTTGTTTTGTTTTATTGTCTATTATCATTGTTGTGTTTGTCTTTGTCATCAGTCATTATTTTAACATACATTTGAGTTAACACCTTAGGGACTTTCATAAATAAATTAATGGAAGTAAAGTATTTTAAATTCTAAATATGTTTTCACATTCTATTTTAACGTAAACTTAACACTTGTCAAAATGTGCAACTCACGTTGTGTTGGGAAAACACCATGAGAGAATAATACATAGCAGAGAAAACTGTTATTAAACTGGTATTCCAGTTTCATTCAGGATATGGTTACAATAATTATTTTTAATACATTCATTGTGAAGTGGCATGGTAAATTTAGTGATATCAAATGCCAATGTGTTGGTCCCGTGAAGACGAAACAGAGTTACAATGGGTCTCAACGTTGCACGGTTGTCTATAGAAAGTTGGAAATGAAGAAGAAACAGAGTTACAATGGGTCTCAACGTTGCACGGCTGTCTTCAGAAGGTTGGAAATGAAGACGAACTCGCAGCCGAAATGTCCAAACTATTCAACACTACATTATTTTCCACCATGACATAGCCGCCACCAAGAGATGTTTCCGTCAACTTTCCCATGCTTCATTTCAAAAACTGAAATTCTTATTAATTTTGGGTATCCAACAATTCTGAATTCAAGGCAGCTATACTAGCTTATCATTAATCATAAAACAAATTAATATGTGTCCTTAATTCTGCTTAATGAAGCACAGTGTGCTCAGTAGTTCCCAGTCGAGAAAACAACGCCTCGTGGGGAGGGGTAGGTTTTTACCCATCACTAACGAAAGCGAGCTGAATAGATTGCCTTTGGTTAAAACTATTTCGTGTTCAGTATCAAAGTTGTAAATAATTATGCCACGTTTTATAAATGTCGCCCTCATACCCTTCCTACAGCCAGGCCATGACACTTTTAACTGAAATGGTATCCGAGCAAGTCGTGACATTGTGTTGGTATATTGGGGGCATTGTTATGAATCCGAGCAAGTCGTGACATTGTGTTGGTATATTGGGGGCATTGTTATGTATCCGAGCAGGTCGTGACATTGTGTTGGTATATTGGGAGCATTGTTATGTATCCGAGCAAGTCGTGACATTGTGTTGGTATATTGGGGGCATTGTTATGGCATAAAGTATAAGACTATCATTTCACTTGACGGCAACAGATAACAATCTTTTACGGTAAATTAAATAACAAAAATATAATGCAAGGAAGAAACAGGGACGGCAGTTCAAGTAAAAAAAATTACACTTTTAAATTGGAAAATGAAGGCGTGCGAGGAATTGGACCGTAAGAACGACATATTTTAAAGAAGCTAATCAGGGGAAGGGGTGTTGGGGAGGGGGTGTAGGGGAGGGGGTGTAGGAGTCTCGGGGGTGTAGGAGTCGGGCAGCATGAAAGCCAACAAATAGTCAATTTGGGGAGAAAAGATGAACAGGGAACGTGGGGGAAGATATTTATTGGATGGAGGAAAGTACAAAAAGGACTGAGTTTATTAATCAAATTAATCACTACTGGTCGCCGTGGAGTGCCCCAGTTTGCTTCATAGCAACAACCTCGCTCTCTCTGTCTCTTTGATTGATTCAAACGGTGTAGTATGCAGTATAGAGACAACCTTCTTTAACTTAAATGGGAGAGAGGCTTGCTGGAAAGTGCAGTGGGTGCATTCTTAATCAGTACTCCATCTCTGCAGAGAACCTCTGTAGAAGATGACTTGCAGAGATAATGAAGACGGTAGGGATGCAGAGGACTCTGCTGATAAATATCTTCAATACCGTCTTGCTTCATCACACTATCTTCAACACACTGTGGCCATTCATGAATACATAAGAAGTTTCAGATGGGATCCTTCCGAGTGTCGGTGGCAGAAATACACTACTTATGGTTACGTAATCTTTAATAGAAGAAACACAACATAATATCTTCAACATGAGGCGAATCAGTTGGGGTGGGGTTGCCTCTACAAGTGGGCCTATAACTTGCACTTACGCGTGAACATTATATGCCTTTACACATAAGCCTACACGGGACCGGGAGCGTATGATAAGGCTCGATGCAATGTCTGCCTTCTAATTTTACACCAAAAAGTCCGTTTTCAAATTAGCTTGAAGTGTTTTTAAGAAATAGACTACTTATGGTAACGTTTAAAAGAAGAAACACAACATAAGATCTTCAACATAAAAGCGAATATTTAGGGGTGGGGTTGCCCAAGTGGCCCAACTTACTTGCACTTATATACGCATAATGCAAACGCGTTAACATTTTATGCCTACACTAGGCCTACAAGGGTTCGGGAATGTTGAGTGATAAGGTTCGATGCAAATCACATGTCTGCCTTCTTATTTCGCACCAAGAAGTCTGTTTTCAAATTAGCTTGGAGTGGTTTGAAGCACACGAGAGAGTGTCGCAAAGTTCAGCCTGTAGTTCGATACTTACAGTCCTAAAGGGCGACACTCATTGACTTCGCTCTGCGCTTTGGGAGCTTCTTGAAATCAACCTGACCAAGAAAACAAGAATGTATACCTAGGCACAGTGTGTATACCCAGGTTTTGTTCAGCAGGTTTGGGCAAGCATGGCTTTGCGAGATTCAATACCCCTCAACAAGCTTACGGTAAAGAAGACGAATTCTCCGTCACGAACTGCCCGCACTTTTCGTTCCTGTATAAACTCACAATCTGCGATCGGGAATTACGTTACCACCGATTGGGATAAAACCCTTGGGCCTAATTTCATTGAGCTGATTAAGCACATCACAACAAATTATGCCGACGAGAATAATGTTACCAGATCTGTGACTGGTAGCCTGCTTAATTTTGCTTAAAGGCAGCGGACACTATTGGTAATTGTCAAAGACTATCCTTCACAGTTGGTGTATCTCAACATATGCTTAAAATAACAAACCTGTGAAAATTTGAGCTCAATCGGTCATCAAAGTTGCGAGATAATAATGAAAGAAGAAAACCCCCTGGTCACACGAAGTTGTGTGCGTTTAGATGGTAGATTTCGAGACCTCAAGTTCTAAACTTGAGGTCTCGAAATCAAATTCGTGGAAAATTACTTCTTTCTCAAAAACTATGGCACTTCAGAGGGAGCCGTTTCTCACAATGTTTTATACCATGTTTTCTTCCCATTACTCGTCACCAAGAAAGGTTTATGCTAATAATTATTTTGAGTAATTATCAATAGTGTCCACTGCCTTTAACATAATTTTATTTACGAAAGATAAAGGCTTTGACGTTTCGACCCAAGAGTCTTTCTCGAAGGCTATACAAAGAAGTTTGTTTTAAGCAACCTTTTCTGCGTAAGCGACTCTATGAAATGTGTCCCAGCCAGTTTCGTAAAACCCGTAAGCATATTGCTACGAACAGAATACTTTTGCCTATAGCAAAATAGGTTACCATTCAAATTACAATTACCATTGCTGTGACTGGTATCTCAATCCTTTCTTGCATGCTTAGCGAAGGATTTTGCCAAGCAGAATTTTCTGCGAAACAGCTTTATGAAATTGGGTCTAGGTGACTGACAACACCTTCCAATTCCCACAATAAGGTGACGTTTATATTGAAGTGAAATAGGTTTATCACACAGTCTATAGTTAGACGGAGCCGATATATCACGCCATAAACGAAAAGTAATAAAGGCTTTCTGTTGCTATCAATTTAAAAACAAGCAGCACAATTAAACCTCAAGTTTTATTATCGGTGTAAAACTAAGTGTAAAATCACAACCTCGTTTGCCTAGATCAACTCATTATGCAAAGACACGGTGGATTATTGCGATATTCTGCAGGTTTAATGATTTACAGAATGCCAGTCGATGGGGAAAGATATCTATCTTGTTCCTATTCTTCCAAAAGTGTTAATGGATAATGAAGTTAGTTGCCAATGTTTATTATGCTTCTATAGTTGTGGCCGCTGTATTTAGGGACAAGGGTAAATTCCAATGTCAAATTTACTAAAAATTGTACTTTTCTTATGAAGCTTTTGATGGATGTTATATGGAGTGACTGGAATCATTATTGTTGGCATTTTTCTAGTAAACAAACTTGAATTTGTATGCTTCTTTGATTCATACTCAAAAGACTTTAGCGAAACATTTTATATCGTAAAATTAAGGGGAACATGATTTAATATTCGTATCTGGATTTTGTCCGACAAACTCAGCGGCAAAATTACGCTATGTGTTTCGAAGTACTGTTCAATGACTGTTTTTAATGATAAGTATGTTTTATTGCAATTGTAACAGTTATTATTTTCCACTCCATTGTGGGATACACTTTTATACACTGTGCACATTCTCGACTAGCCTGCAAGTTACATTTCTTCGAATCAAAATAAAATGTTACCCAGCCTTTAAAACGCTGCCATTTTAAGTTGCCATCACCCCTGTAACTATTTCTTCTCTCAATGTATTGCTCCACAAAGATCTTCATGGAAAAGATTATTATTGAGTGACTGGAAGAATAATTGTTAGATTTTTTTTCTAGTAACCAGACTAAACTTGAATTTGTATGCTTCTTTGATTCATATTCAAAATGACTAAGCGAAACGTTGTATGATCGTATGAGGAGCATGATTTAGAAGTTGAATCCGGATTATGTCTGACAAACTCAGCGGCCAAATTACATAATCAATATATACATTATGCGTTTTGAAGCACTGTTCAAGGTCTGTTTTTTAATGAAGTTTTTTTTCCCCAATTGTAACAGTTGTTATTTTCCATTCCGTTGTGGGATACACTGTGCACACTCTTGAAAGTGAACGTCCATTACTTCGAGCTAAAATCTAAGATTACCCAGCCTTTAAGACGCTGCCATTTTAAGTTGCCATCCTCCCTTTAACTATTGCTTCCCTCAAGTATTGCCCCACAAAGATCTTCATGGAAACGATTTCTGACACACCCTGCCCCAGATACTTCATGTCAACAACAACAAAATCAATTCAGCCCTCCATCTGTCCCCTCTCCTGATACAACATTCAATGTTGATTTATTGATCTTCACAACAGGGAGTTTGTCATTACCGTTAGTAACATATCCCTCCAAGTTATTAATTGGACTGAAATGTCCCCCTACTGCCTAAACCCCTCGTCGTAGATTGATAAAACAATACTTGATATGTCTGTGTTGAGATATTGATGTTGCATGTATGTGTGAATGCATACGTTATTACAATCAGAGCCTATAATATACATCATAGCCTAGACTAGCATATGATGTATTCAAAACCATGCTCTGAATTTACATCTCAGTTTTTATTTATCCACATAATAAATGATGAAGTCCTACGTGCAGAGTGATGCCAAACTGAATTAAAGAAAAGAATCAGTCGCTCCGAAGCTATCGTAATGTTCAATTTCCTTTTGTCTTTAAAGGGAAGGTACACGTTTAGTAATTACTCAAAACAAATAATTAACTTAAAAACTGACTTGGTAACGAGCATTGGAGAGCTGTTGATAGTATAAAACATGAAGTAGCATAGATTTTGAGAAAGGGGTAATTTCTCTTTAAAATAGTAAAAGAGTTCCAGCCAAAAGTCTTTTACTCCTATCTGAAAGCACACAAATTGTGTTTTTTCTCTCATCATTTTCTCGCAGCTTAGAAGACCAATAATTTAGCTCAAATGTTCACAGGCTTTTTATTTTATGCTAATGTGTGGATACACCAAGTGAGAAGATTGGTCTTTGACAATTACCAAAAGTGTACCTTCCCTTTAAGCGAGAAGAAGGTCCACACAAACGCTTCAATCGTTTCAGACTGCAAAAATGAACACATTATTGAACGTATGTATAGCCCTAGGTCCCCCCCTAATACTATGACTATTCCTCTGTGCTATACACAATACTTCCATATTCTACACAGTCACTGTATAGTACATCACGAAAGTGAAAGGCCGACCGCCCTATAAATCGTGGCTGTGCGAATCTGGCACAATCGTATAATATTACAACTTTCAATTATAATAAATTGATTTCCTTCTATTTTTTTTTAATCAAGCTCGGAGAAATAAAATATATATAAGTGTTTCCTATTGGGCATCTAGTAACACGTGATTTCGTTTGGCTCATAGTAATCTGTGTATGGCTACAGGTGCAAAGGTTAGCGAAGCTCATGGTGATTCAAAATGGCGGATGGGAGTAGCTTTGCAGACTAAGCTCGATGGTTTCAAATTACCCATTGCATAAAGCTTTATAAGACTGTTTTCTCATGAAAAAGAATTACATTGGATGTTATGACATGATTAGCTCCACATCTACTGCAATAGCATTGCTGTATATTATAATGACCACTTTTCAGTCACCAAACTAGTGTAACTGCCTCTTCGCGTTGTGTAGCTGTTGTTTTACTTTACAGGCGCGTCAGTGTCCCAAATAACGACCAGTGTTTTACTATTCCCGTTCATAATATCGGTCAATTTATGCATTTTTACCTGAGTGCGCTTTTTAAAACTCGTATAGTATTCACCGTTATTGGACTTGCTTGCCATTCAGTCGAGGGCTATTACTTATAGGCATAATTGAAATAGTTGTTTGTTTCTTCTGGGAAAATATTTGGCAAACTTGACTGTAAATCCGACTGCGTTCGCACTTTATGTTACTGTGTCACCTGATCTAGTTCCTTAAGTACGAAACACTTTCGTTGCCCAACTATTATGTAGTCCGGGTTTCATATAACTTGGTTGTTGAATGAGAACATGTTTTTGCAAATCGTTTACTTTTTTATTTATTTCGAACCTTTCGTATGTGTCTGATTGTATTTTTTATCTGTAATTTCTTTGTTGTTTCTTTGTTAAGTGAACCTTTTAGTTGCTGCTACACTGGTCATGTTTTCTGTTTACTGTGAACACCAAAAACAAAAATATATTTTGTATAAAGGGGGCCTAGGCCTATAACTTAGGAAATACTGTCGGCGTCATTTTATGGATAGTTTACAATAGGCCTTAATATTAATACCAGCAGATTTAATTGCAGTTTATAATATTATTACATATGATGACATTGGACATCACAATATTTTTTATTATAACGAGGCCTTGCAAATAATTTAAAATTACATAAAAAATGTAGTCAACTGATACCTGCTCATATTTTTTATGGGCGTTTAATGTCGGGTTATGTACAAACACTCGTGGACATTAAAATGGGATAAAATTATTTAAAAATATAGTTTAAGAAGTGTCTTTACAACATGCAGTATTGTCTATTGCATTATGTGTACGTTGTGTCAGCAAACCTTCCAGCAGCTACAGTCCTATAAGTGATATAACAATTCCTATTTGTTTTCATAGCTTTGTCTTTCAGGATGGTAAACATTGTGTTTTCTTCCCTCAGCTCTGTTACTGTATTTATTATTATAAGACAGTGCCAAGTCAATTCCAATTTGATTAAGACGCGTTATAAGACACGAGACAGTGTCTCCAGGGTCTTGTCGAGAAGGATAAAGCTCGCCGATGTAGTCCGGACATTCCGAAAGTACAGTAGAGCCTTATATTCAACCACAGCTCACCGGAGTGTGATATTCAAATATCCGGAATGGAACATCATATTCCGGCTGGATCGTTGATCAAGCCGCAGTTTTGGGTCGCCTGTGCGTCTTTCGATAATTTTACCAACGGGCTAGGTTCTGTACAAAACTCACATCTTCGAACCTCAGAGCATAAAATCAAGATTAGTTACGCACACGTCGACGGGGTATAATATAGTTTTCCTTGATTGTAATAAATTTGAAAGTGAAAACTATAAAGCTTCAGTTTTGAGAATCGTCAAAATAGCAAAGACTGGGCGGCACTGGCACGGATTCTCCCGATATAAGTACCTCATTAAGCCTCATGAGAAAGACTCTGCTAGGGTCGAAAAGTCAGGCCATTAAACTTGTTTTCTGCTTTTGTTTGATTGATTATACTAACACATTGAAGGATTGCCTACACAGCTATCGTCACCTTAAGAAGGTCTTGGGGAAGAGGGACTTTAATATTTTATTAGCTGAGGTTGTTTTGAATTCCATAAGCAACTTTGCCTTCGACGGGTTTTGACAAAAACCATGCCGAAAAATTTGCCCGTTAAGTTTCCAAAGCACTAATGGGCCTATCCTGCTTGAACAATTTCTTGAATTTTCGATACCAGCAACACCTTATTTAGAAGAATTTAATAATAAGTCTTGGTTCCAGTCGGTCATCAGGCAATGGGTCTCACAAACAACATTTTGCCCCAGAAACCCGTTAAAGAAACACTATATAGGCTAATCGTAAATAATATACCCTGGAACGTGCTGAAACTCCTGACGTATCGAGCCAAACAATCTGGCCAACCTGAGAGTTACTGATTATGGGAATTAAGATTAATCTTAATATTGAATATTGAATAGAAGAGACACACACGGGAACAACGGGCTATAGAAGATGCATCGTCGGACTTGGGTAAGCCTTTATTTCAATACTCTATTCACGATGCTGTCAGCGGTGTGATGGAGGGGGAGGGGCCCCTGTGGGGGGGGGGGGTGATAATCGTGGGCAGTGTTGGGTATCTCTCTTTATCATTCTAAAACAAAGTGTTCTCTTTAGTCTAAGGTGAGGTATGGGAGACGGGCAGAGGGATGTATTCCTTAACAAACGAAAACCCTAGCAGGCCTTTCAAGATGATATCTCTTTAACATAAAACCTTTTAACAGGGTGACTGCATGTCTTAATCAATTTGGCCATCAGCAGACACCAGGTCTGTTCGTACATCAACGTGTTGATGATAACCTCTCAAGATGGTACTTCGCTCGATCTGTTGATAAACTCTAGTGCTTTACATCAAGACGCTGTTGAAGGAATGTCCTCTTATTTTGATCTAAGAAGAAGAAACTAGGGTTGGACTGAATAATGCATGGAGGTCAGTGTGGGTGAGGTACGCCTAGTAAGTGCCGTCTTGCATTATTGCTCTTCTTAAAGGGTTAATTTGCCTTCCAGGTTGAAATGAAAAATTATATATATGAACCTGAAAACTTGCTTGTTTTAAATTAACACAACTGTAGCTGAGTAAATATTTGTCAACCGTTGTTGTTTGTTGGGGTGTTGGGGTGATGGTTTGTTTGTTTATTTATTTATTTGTTTGGCTGTTCGTTTGTTTGTTTGTTGGTTTATAAATTTAAACATGATAGTTGTCTCTTGAGGCAAAACGTAAAAATAATAAAACTCGACGTAACCATAATAACCATCTGCGCCCGGGTGAAACCTCAATAATAATTCTTTATCCCCGATGCATTTATTAAATCAATTAAATGCATGTCACTTCTTTGTGTATGATATTAATACACATCCTACCAAACACAATTTAGGTTTCAGTTTTATGCCAAGATGCGTTTTGTTTAATCTGAACTGAGTTACTGTCAACAAGCGTAAAATGTTATAATAGATTCACACGGGTTTAAAGTTGTGCATAAGAACACGATATGATTTGATAACACGAGACCGCCTCGGACGAAATGATAAAATGCACCTCTTACCCAGGGAGTCTACCCGCTGTCATGGTGATATTTCAACCTCTAATCCAATTATTCCCACTCTATACCCTTTATCTCGGGGAATATTCCTGTAAAAAAATGAGGGAAACGCTGAGTGATGTTTTGTCTAGAAAATGCCGCTTTTCAACTTCCGGATCAGAATTGACCGGGATTTTTGGCCCCAAGGGGTCTGACCCATTTCTAGGTCAGGTTGACCCGGAAACTAGTTAACAATGTATCAGATCATGCGTCAGTTTGACCCATGGTTTGGTAATTTGGTCATACTGACCCTGAAATGGTTCAATCTTGAATGGAACCGGAATCCAGGTCAAATTTGACCAAGGAATTTATTTTGAGTATGAGTCAAGAGAAAGGGATTGGAACACAAATGGGTTTGTTCTTAAAAACTCAACATTATATAAAGTGTTCTTTATTGGTGACTTATAACTCACTTTATTAAAGATAGAACATTTGTTTTGCAAAATGAATTGCTCAATGGCTGTATGCTTCGAGATAATGATGACAATGTAGCCTACAAGTGAACGTTTGGTGGTTGGTTGGTTACTTAAGTTCTTTACATGCTTTCAATTATTGTTAGGGTCATGTAGACTGAAGTAACAACACTCCAAATTGTAGGACATCTCGATAAGAATATGCCAGAAGATTGGTTTTTTATGACATTGGTACCTTTTATGACAACAAATTTTCATTGCAGAGTTGGTAACCTTTTTCTTCTTAATGATGAGTGGGCTATAAGACAAAACAATTGATATGGATTTAGGGCATTGTATATGGGGAAAGCTACAGCTCAAGCTCCTTAAACCCCATGGGAAGAAACAATCATCACCAAGGTGATACAATATCCATAGTAATATTTTAAGTGCCTAAAGCACATGCAATAGAAGATTATGAAAAATTCTCGGAAAATGATGAAGGAGATGTGAATAGAAACCAATACTTAGTTTACCATCTTAAGAATGAAACCAAAATGTCTGCCTGCTCAATCCGGAACCAAACAAGGAAGTAAAACAACCAACCAACCCAATCATTCAGCGTGGTTTGTAAACATTGTTAGTTATTGCATAAAATACCGGGGTCCAGACTGCAAGACTTGCAATCACAAGGTTGTGGGTTCAAATCCCCAAGCTAATCGCTGATTTCACAATGATTATAATGAGTAGGCCTATTGTCGTCTAGTTACTAAATCACAATTTATTGATTCGTGTAATTCCAAATCATCAGACTTTACACTAATGTTTGAATAAGAGAGATTGGCTGTTGCCAGCTCTGTGTTTTTATTCCCTTGTGGGAGTTTGCCGAGTTCCATTGACAGGAAGATAATCAAAACAAACAAGCAAGCAGACACACACAAAAAACGAAAAAAAAAAACCTCAAAAACAAACGAGCAAACTAACAAACAAACACAATGAAGCGCATTTATTGCTCGATATTGTTTTCCAATTCTGAGAGTTTTATTTAATACTACTTTGATATTAGTTTGTCTTCGTGAATGTTTACTTCACTGACAAATATATAATGATTTCTGCAATCAAAATATTTTGCATAAACAGCTTTAAATAACTTTTCAGTTGTTGGTACAAATTACGGATTAATTTTTTTATTTATTAAATCAACTCATCTGAACCACTTTACACAAACAAGTATTATTTCCTTTTCCCCAAACTTTGAGAAAAAAACATTCTGCTCTTTCTATTAAAAACCCCTCCATATCATCTACAACGGTAAACCCAGTTCCATGTCATGTCATACATGTAATAGATACCACACAAGTTATTAATAATTCCAATGCACATAAACGGTATACCATTGCGTCAGTATAGCCATTGTATACGGGTAATTATTCCTTGGCTGCTGGAGCGAGTCCTGTAGGCCTATGAAACACATACTCTGTGTAGAACTCAACATAATCACGCTGGTACAGCATTGAGCTCACTCACTCACTGCTATTGCTCCTGCATTATATACACACCCTACTGCATCATCACAACGGGATTGTCATATTCCTTGGGATTTGGAAGAATTATTCTCAGCTGTAACCATGTCGACAAAGAGAAGAATGTCTTATTATGATAACTTCCTCAAGAAGTACCCTAGTGCTGGCAAGTCCGATATGGATGCTGCAAAATTTAGCGAGATATGGCAGCATTATGATTCCAACAGTAAGTGCCATTACATTCATCAAAAATGCAATATTTCATTCTATAGAATTATGAACCTTTATATACGACTCTTTCATGTTTATCTCATTGTACAATATTGTATGTAATGAACCACCTTGCAGCATGCAAAATATAATCATCAATTCTATTTGTTGATATTATGATCCAATGTTTATATCAAAATGTGTTGCCTAGGATATCAACATCGCATAATTTGAATATTATAACATGATTTTTGTATAAATCATTTGGCAGGTATATGCGTAATAGCATGCAGAACAATAAGGTGATACTGGAATAATCCTAGCATCTCCACTAGGTTTTTTATTGAATATTATGCCGAAATAAAAACAATATTGTCGAAACTCGTTATTGTTGTATTGCTATGGCCATGTACGTCTAATCGTTTGCGCGTACAGGGTGCGTCTAGATGAGTAATGCTACCTCCGTGTGTGTAGCCCCACTGCATAATGAATGAATTGTCATAATGATATGCACAAGGATACAACCAGTAGTATCAAGATAGTAATCATGAAACGCGCTGGGTTTGGTAGCAATTTGAGAGCTCATCGAGTTCTTTTTTTTTTCAATTTTTTTTTTTTGAAACGATCGTTGTGTCAATGTTGTTTCATTGTGAGATGTATTTTTGTGATTGTTCAACGCATGATGTATTCGTATCTAATTGTGTTGTTAAGCAATACATAATTGCACATGTAAACATTATAATTGAAGTTTACGAAGGCATTGGTTAATTTATTAGTTTAATGTCTACCTTATAATATTCATCTGCTTATTTATTATTATCGTTATTTTGATTTACCTTTGATTCGCAAATTGTCATTTAGTTTATTGTTGAGGTCGGTGAGGGCTAAGGGACAGGTTGACCTTGACATTGAGTTAATAACAAACATGACATAACGGATGGATTACAGATGCAAGGAGATTAAAGTAATGTTAATAAGAGTTGACTGAAGACGTCTCCAAACATGGAGACAGCAGACGGACAGTCTAGAGCAACATAATGGGTTTCTATATTTGTTTATTATTATCACCTTTGTTAACCTTTCTTGATGAAGGAAAAATGTGGGGTTAGCCCTACAGTGTGAAAATACCCCCAAGTACATTTCCTATACCTAAAAATCATCCTATGGGCATTAAGACAAACAGACAGATATAGACAGACAGACGAGTTATAATCTATAGGGGATCGAATGTATTGCCTTTCTGAGTGTCATGGCATGATGGCTTTTTATCATTATGGCCTTCATTAGTTTGTAACAATGTACAGCGTGTAATCGGAGCGCCAATATCTGTTTCCGACACTCATCGATGAAGTGTTATTAGACCTTGACAACCCGTTATTGAACCTCGCCGCCCTATAGTATGGGGTTGTTTCAAGGAGCACGACCACACCCTAAAGACCAGTTATTGAACCGGTCCACCCTTTTGAATGACCACACCTTGATAATGATGCATTGTTGAACTTCTCCACCCTATATTTCGGGGATGTTGAGATGGCTGGCTGAGATCGCGGAACTGAAATGAGTCAGTTTAGGTCTTGGAATCTTAGACCGATTGTTCGATTTTTGGGTTAAACTACCACAGCGGACGAACTCTAACTGTAACACATTGTGTGATTGAACAAGACACGATACACCACGCAATAATGACTACAAATCCACCAGACCCTAAAGGCAGAACTCGAGACTAGCTAGAAGGCATGATGTACATTATGCCTTAACGCCAACAGACAAACAACTGTTAAATTCATCAGCTTCAAAGTGTCTTGGACAGCGCCTTGGCCTCGTATTATAACGTCTTCCATAATAAACAGGGATCGCTCCGTGTAAGGTCCGCAGATGGGTGTCAAGTTATTACAGTCTTTGGGAATTTATCTTGATTGCTTTCTTTTTCTTCCTTAACCAAGCAAATAAATAAACTTGCAGTACTTTTGCGGAAATCTTTTGCGGAAGACAATGTCATGACTCTAAGTGGTATAAATTATACCTCAAAGACGTTTTAATTATTAAAAGCACTTGAAATATTTCAATACAATTTGAAAAGGTACATAAAAGCAGAAGATTTGTATACATTTAAAGATATACAGATTATCACGAGCTATAAAAAGTATTGAAAATAATGACTGCTTCAAAATTCATAATTACAATGATGACACAAAGAGCTACCAGCATTATAGCTATGTCGTGTAGAGACTAATCTGAGTGGTTTGTGTTGTGTAACAATGCCCGTGATGGGTTGGATAACGTGGTTATATTGCAGTGGCTTTATCATGCAGAGTACCGCAAAGCATGACGCAGCAGCCTTCGAGTTCGACCTATATTATAGGACTCTTCCTCTGTACACAGATACTGGAGTATTACCAAAGTAAAGGCCGCCAGGGCTAGCTTCGAGTATACTTTTACCTTCAAAGGGTGACAGTGACACATTGAATGCTCCAAAGCTCATTACTAAGATGAATGAGCTCAGGTGGCTGCCTGAAACTCAAACTCAACATCTTTTTTTGTGGGCGTTATTATATTTCAAAGGCACGGGACTCATATACCAGTATTATCACTTGGTGTATCCAAACATATGCATACAATAACAAGTCTGTGGAAATTTGGGCTCATTGAAGATGCAAGACAATAGTGATAGATAAAACATTTGTGCACACATTCTGTGTAATTTCAGATGCCTGAGAAGGCTTCCAGGTGGTCTTAAAGGTGGTACTGTTTTAGATGTTACACAATGAAGTATAGCATCTCATGATAGCTGATAGTTCATTATGTACCTTTAATTTTGTATCACGTAATTGCATATAGATCGATCACAAAGCATCAAATGACAAATTACCTGCAACACCGCACCATTAAGCCTAAGGGCTAAAATCGCAAAGAGAAAATCGAGAGCAAATTATGAAAATGAGTAATTGCAAACCCATTCTTGGCCGTAAAGTGTGTCAAATACTCATGGTATCCATGGGTATACTCCTATTACATTGGTGATTGGACTAGAATGTGATTTGGATGCAGATGTCATTGATTTACCAGATGGTATCCTTCTGAAGATTTTTGGCGCCATCGTTTATAGAACAATTGGGTTTTGTTTAACCGTCAAATTACTTGTTTCTTAGTTATAGTTGTAAAACACAAGAGTTCAAAATCCCCAAAGTTGTGAGATTGTGCTAGTTTTGCTTGCAGATAATATTTGAGTGAAGCTAATAGGACAGCAGGAAGTATGACTACACTTTTTGATGCAACCTGTTCAATAAGATATTCTTGTATGGGCAATATCAACTTCTTGTAGATAAGGAGAGGTTTGCGGTAACACTACTCTCTTTTGAGTAGTGTTGGTTCTGAGAAGAACCGGTGGTCAACACCTCGACGTTTCGATCAGTATGCTCTGATCGTCTTCATGAGAAACGTTGAGTTTTCAACCCCCGGTTCTTTTTAGAACCAACACTACTGGCGTTATACATGGTGCGACTGCCAACCTCATCGGATTATCTCCCAATACGCAACATTTTAAACCGTGTAGCAAGTAGGACAGTAGGAACATGGAGCAATAAACTTGCTCCATGGTAGGAAGTATTACTATACTTTGATGAACTCTCTCGATGCTAATAAGATATTGTTGGCAAATATCAAATTTCAATTTGCATCCATTCCCGCCAGAATCTTCTTAAATTTCATTCTAAGTTGAAGATGTGCCTAAAAGATTTTCGTCTGAAAGGTACACGAGATGTTTTTTGGCATCTGAGATGAAATTGAAGAAACTTCTTCGAAGGCACTGAAGTTAAACAGCCGCCGAAGATTGGGATTATCAGTTTGAAATCGATCTCATCAGTCTTGGCCTCTGAGATGAAATTGAAGAAACTTCTTCGAAGGCACTGAAGTTAAACAGCCGCCGAAGATTGGGATTATCAGTTTGAAATCGATCTCATCAGTCTTGGCCTCTGAGATGAAATTGAAGAAACTTCTTCGAAGGCACTGAAGTTAAACAGCCACCGAAGATTGGGATTATCAGTTTGAATCGATCTCATCAGTCTACTTTGTTGGTCAATATATCGGCAAAGTATTGATTACGCGTTGAGAGTATAAACTTACAGGTTTATTTTAGGCGAACAAATTGCAAGAAAATTGATTTAGTAATGACAACTTTGTTTAAAGCCATTGGATCTTTTCGATAAACAGTATTGTCCAAGTCCCACACTTCGTGTATCACACCTTCTATATAAAACAACAAACCTGTGAAAATTTACACCCAATCGGTCATCGGAGTCGGGAGAAAAATAACGGGAAAACCCACTCTTGTATCCGCACGTTTCGCCGTGTCATGACATGTGTTTAAAATAAATCCGTAATTCTCGATATCGAGAATTGATATATTGTTTTACTGTTTTCTCAAAAAGTAAAGCATTTCATGGAATAATATTTCAAGAGAAGTCTTTCACCATCACCTGTAAATCTGTGAACTTTTATTGAAAGGGTCCAATGGCTTTAACTATGATTTTTATCCATCTCTAAACAAAACCCTCAAACAGAGGCATTGATCTATAATAATATGTTAACAGTACAGTATTAAACAACGAACACATTCATTAAAAATGCAAGCTCTCTTATGTGCTTACACAATAATAATATGGACAAAATAAAGGCAAAATATATCCAGCACATTAAAGAAGAGGTTGTTGGTTCGAATCCCACTCTAGTACTTGTTTATGTTCAACCCTAATTTCTTTTAAATTTACCCAGAGATTCCCCTTGTAGTTTATCATTTCCAAAATAAACCGTTAAAAACCACTACATGAATAACTTTACTTTTTTAAGGTCAGGGCTTAATTTTGACTGGAATTCAAGTGGATATAATTGAACTATGACTCTGAGTGGATATAAGTCGTTTCTATAGCAATGCAACTTTAACGAGTACATGTACATTATGGGCTTGTTATTAAACGTGACTTTTTGTTTTGTGCATTACATTTTCATTTTAAGATCAATTTTGTGTTGGGTGGAATTGCATGCAATGTTTAATGTATTCACAAATAAAATGTTTATAATGGTGCATGGTTATCAAGTCCATGCACTCAAATTGAGTTCAAGTTTTGATCCGAAAGAAATATGTGGGTTTTTTCCCCTTTTTTTTTCTCGAACGAATTTTGACAGATGATGAAATTGTGCCTAACATTTAGACACACGTGAAGGAGAAAAGGGTGCTTGGTGAATAAACGGCAGAAGAAACACAACAAATGTTTTGTATTGTAGTTTGTAAACAAACTTAATTTATAAAACAAAAAGTACAAACTCGAATTGCGTGCCTAAATGTTTATGGAAATATTGAAATTAATATTTAATTCCTCTTTTCAAAAAACAGTATGGTTTGCGAAATTGGTGAATTAAATTGAATGGCAATTTTACAAGGCTGCTATGAATGTTTAATTTGCCAATTATCAACTATTAACTATAAAATATTAATAAGGGACTGTTGGTCGTAAATATAATGCTTTTGTTTCTGCTGCATGGTTGCATTGCGTGTTTATGCGACAGGATTGTCAGAATTATTAAACGGTCTGTGTCTGACCTTTTACAATTATACTTTTATCGGCAGACTAAACCTTTAGGTTATAAGGAAAATTGTTCACATTTTCCTGCTCAGTCTAGCCTTCTCCATATCTGTTTTATGTCTTCTATTGTTTGTGTAATTGTATTCAATTTATGGAGAGAAATAAAAATATAACAATTGTTATTCCAATTAACATAACAATGGACATAATCAATGTACTGAACTTGAATGCGTGCATCGCAAATGAAAATAACCACACCATATTTTGAATAATACCAAACAAAAACAAGCAAATCAAACGTTTTATGTCGGCAAAATTGACATTGACATATCAAACACCTGCTGCATATCTATCACATTTCAATTTCACACTGCCCTTTCAAGCAGACTCAACAATCAAAATTTACTTAGTATTCAGTAGATATTTATACAATTAGATACAGCTGCCAAAAAATGCGGTATAATTTGAGGATATATTAGAAGAAATAATGTACAAAGTCAGCAATTCAATTCAATTCAAATTAATTTTGTAGACAACAGTGCTCAACAGAATTCTAGAATATCTTCGCTACGTTATAAAATCGCTGGGAAGTTCGCCTGTTCTTAGCTACTCGGTAACATCATCGTTGTACATTAATTGGAAAAGCAAGTTCACCCTTTTTCTTTTCCTTATATAGCCTTCGAGGAAGACTCAGCTAGGGTCGAAACGTCGGGCCACTAACTATTCGTTGTCACAAATTACAAACTGAATCATTGTTTGGCAATTGTGTGAATAATATTTTCTTTCTCAATTTCAACTTTTCTAGATAGTGGTTACATCGACGATGAAGGCCTTGATAAGTTCTTCAAAGATTTGCTCATGACGATGTCAAGCAATGAAGTAAGTCCATGTTTCATGTTTTTGAAAGAGTATATTATTTTTTTTACATTATTTATTTATTTATTTATTTATTTATTTCAAGATCTTTATACAGGATACAAATGTCAGCACAATGATTGTTTACATTATGGTTCTGTGTCTTAAAAAATAGAATAAGTAAAAACATGACTTAAAATAGTATAAAGTAATGAAGTATCGCAGAAAAAAAATCATTCGAATTCATTAACACGCATTCAAATTCACGCATACTTTTGAGCTATTAATTATTTTAGTGCAGTTTCGCTTCAGTCATTCTATTTTATTTATAGGCATTCAAGACTACACTTGACCTTTCTTTAGTTGAATTTCTTCTACCGATTTACACTTGACTAAATTGAATGGTCGATCAGTTCTAGCTTTGCTTTGCTTTTACGAAATTGAATTGGTCTTGCGGCCCATGATGACACTTGAATGCTAAACTGGTGAAATTAAAATGACTTTTGATTGTTGGATGCTGATTCATCCGAAAAGTAAATTTCAAACGAAATGAAAAACCTGGGTGGAAATTGCGCGTGAAAAACCTATAAAATGCAAAAGGATAATTAGATTTTATATGTAAGACGGTGATTTTTATCATTTCTTCATCTTAGGTAACCCCTGAACTCGTTAAAGATCTCAAGGATTGCTTTATGGAGAGTTATGATGACGCCAAAGATGGTCGAATCGCCATTACAGAAGTAAGTCTACATTCATAATACTTTTGATTTGACTGTTCGTCTGTTTTTTATTTGTCAGTCCGTTTGTCTGCCATGATTCTGATTGGTTGTTTACTTCAGCAAACACTAATTCAAGTATTATGATGTCGACAATGTAATAACACGTTGGTGAACCAGAAGCTGGAGTGTTAACTTTCCTGACATTGTCCATTATTATTTTGTCTTCAGTTGATTATCAAAGATAATAATTGAGAACTAAGTAAATTTAGTTAAATTATTCCATTGTGCATGACATGATTACGTGTGTTCAGAACAGTGATTTTTAACAGCTTTGTATATTTTGAATAGCGGCATTACTGGGGGAAGGACATGGGGCCATCTATAGCGTTTACAAGTAACTTTTAGTACACTATTAGTGCATCGTTTGTTTTACTTGTTTGTTTTAGTGTCTATACTAGACTTCGCTCAATAACATAACCCTGCTCGAATCGTTTCAAAACGTGACTATTATGTAGATACGAACTGCGTCACTTACTAAACGTGACGAAGTTTTGTAGGATTCAGCTGTGATTTAAAAAGGGTGCTTCGTCTGAAATATATATAGACATTAGACGGTACGTAAACAATTCTCAGAAGACAAGCCAGCCCCCCCCCCCCCCCCGGCTTGATTATTAGATCCAAAGGTATAGCTTGAAAACCTCTAAAACTTTGTTGTTTTCATCTGGGACTTTGAAACGTTGTTCCCATAAGTTTCATTCCTCTTTGTTTTCTACCTCTTCGTTATTTGACAGCTTGCCAACATCTTACCGACAGATGAGAATTTTATCTTGTTGTTTCGTCGAGAGGAAAATCTTCAATCCTCCGTGGAGTTGATGACAGTAAGATTTTAGTTAAACCTTTAACCTTGTCTTATAACCGATGGAACACAAAACTTGCAATCACATTGTTTTCGTAATTTAGATTCTTCAAAAATGATTTTCCTATTTTGTGTTTGGTTGCTGCGTTCCTATGTTCGCTTATTGCGTTCTTATGTTTGCTTATCGCGTTCTTATGTTCGCTTATTGCGTTCTTATGTTCACTTATTGCGTTCTTATGTTCGCTTATTGCGTTCTTATGTTCGCTTATTGCGTTCTTATGTTCGGTTGCTGCGTTCTTATGTTCGCTTATTGCGTTGTTATGTTCGCTTATTGCGTTCTTATGTTTCCTTATTGCGTTCTTATGTTCGGTTGCTGCGTTCTTATGTTCGCTTATTGCGTTGTTATGTTCGCTTATTGCGTTCTTATGTTCACACTCTTCAGTCTAGACCTGCTTCCATTATGTATATAAGTGATACTGTACCATCTTAGACTAATTTAAGATGTTGTTTGTCTGCAGCTGTGGAAAAAATACGACAAGAACAAGAGTGGCTACATTACAAGACATGAGCTGGGAGTAAGTTGAACGCCCCCCCCCCCCCTTCAATACGCCTGTCATGTTACTTATTACTGTCAATAGAACGAAAAGATACGGTATACACATAAGAGTCAGACAGAGGTTTGTTAGGGGAAAATGAAGGGGAAACTGAAGGGGAAAAATTGATAAACTGCAAATTGCCAAGGTATTCAACATCGGCTCATCTATTATATAGAGATTGGTTTGGTTGTTATTTCTTACATTGTATTTGGGCATACGGCTAGCTAGAATATAGTTAGGGTTAATTTACTGTTGTCATGGCAACGGGATGGTCGTTACGTTACACCTTGCAGGCATATAAATTATGGATCTGTTTTGAGTGACTAATGAACCATACATTGTAGGTTTAATAGCTTTGATCATTCAAAATGAACAAGTGTAATGCCCTTGCATAAATTATACTTCATATTATTTTTTTAATTTATATGTATATTTTGTAAGCGTGGATATACTGACCTTCATGAATATTGTAAATACAAATTTGCATATTGTAAGGTATTTCGTCTACGTTTACTTTATATAGTGTCAAGTCATAACATCCCTGACTATAAGTTTAGGATGTTTAAAAAAATATTCATTCTGATATTTTTGTATGATAACAAAAAAAACAGTTTAGTCGAATTACATCGAGATTTACACAGCCCCTTAATCCACTAATACCGCCTTTCTTTAATTCCAAGAGACACAATGTTTCTAAGCTCCTTAGAATTGCTAGAGCGGAACCTCACAGAGAGGAGAGTGGGCACTTCAAGAATAAAAACAAAATCCATCAGATTAAAGAGAAATTCATTTTCTGACCGAAACTTGTTGTTTTTTGTTCGTAGGATTTCATCCGCGATCTTCTTGCCCAGAGGGGAAAGAAACTGGTTCCGGAGGAAAAGATTAAAGAGTACGTCAAGGCAATGGTGAGTAAACCCATGCATAGAGGCAGGACACCATGGAAAAAGGAGTTCAAATTTCTCTATGGTCAACCCAAATCGTTCACGTCAAATCTGTCCAAATTTGTTAGATGGAAATACACTATGGTCTCTTTATGGTATTAAGTACGCAACACATCTCGTTCTTCAAGAGGAAGGGGAATGTCAAATTCAATTTTGTGATGAACTTATATTTCAATATAGATAGAGGCTTCATGTGAGTGTGGTCTCTAACATAAAAACATTCGATGATATCATTATGAACAAATGAATTACAACATTGAATTTGACATTTCCCTTCCCGTGGACTAATAGCATACAAGTTCTTGAGAACCTCAACATTATAATCTATGACATCAGTTATTATCCTAATTGTTAATTCGAAGGTTAAGGTTTCTGAATGTCTACTACGTAACTGTGAATTTCTACTTACCACTGCCATCAAATGATTACAAACATTTGTCTTTATTTTATTTTATTTGCGCAGTTGAAGATTTTCGACAAAAACAACGATGGTCATCTGAGTTTGGCTGAAATGGCCAGGTATGTTATTAGTATCTGTTTAAGGTCTGGCTGGCATGGGTAAACTATCTCAATCAAACTATTTTACAATAGAGTCAATATCAGTTTTAATTTAAAACTGAATGCAGATTCTATAAATGTTTTTATTCATCATTGGGAGCCACTGTTGGTTTATCAGAGTTGGTGCTGAAGGAGTTGGTCTCATACTTCAAACTGTTGCTCCACAAAACCTTACGTGAAAATACTGAATGTTGAAGCGCGTCATGGGCGTCACTGAATGACGATATGATGGCTATACAAGAGGTGCCTATTATTATAGGTCTTATGTTAGCCGGCGAACCATAAACATCCTTTATTGTTTGTTTTATTATGTTTGTATATCATGATTAAAAATGGGGCACCCTTCCAAATGCCACTTCACCTCTTGATAAGATAATTACACCTTCAACAATTGGTAATGCTTTTTGTAAAACGGGTCTACACAATTCTTCCTACTATTTGTTCCAACTTGTGTACAAATTTAGCCTATGTTTTAGAACAATGAGTATAGGCCTGTTGATTGCGGTAAAGAGAAAGTGTTGTGGTCATTTCTTTTTTTTAATAATCATTATCGTTAAACACAGCTTTTAAATTCATCTATTTGAATTGATTTAATTTAGACTTCTTGCGATCAAGACAGAAGAGAATTTCTTGATCACATCAAGCCGAATGGTTAAGGTAAGAAATATTACTCGCCGTTAAATTAAAATATATATACAGTCTGGTTTATTGAGAGGAATTAAATGGAATGAATAAATGATGAGTCCAGACCGCCTAGGCTTCAGTTTGAATCCTATGTTTGTCTGTCATAAATCTATTCATCTATTATTCCATCTCTGACTGGTTACAACAACTCTTTTTTATAGCATTACGATTAGCACAAATATTCAGAAACTGAGAACATCCAGCGTGTTTAGAATCTATTTTACATTTCAATGATATAAAGGGGTTTGGAAGGGCACATCGCTTTGATGACAGTTTTTACAACAACTCTTTTTTTAGCATTACGATTGGCACAAATATTCAGAAACGGAAAAAATCCAGCGTGTTTAGAATCTATTTTAAATGTTGTGAAATCTGCAAACATTTCAATGAATATAAAGGATTCATTTGAATCGCTTATGTGAACAACATCGTACATATAAAGTAATTGCGTTTATTACAATTCTCAGTTCATTATACTGAACACAACGTCTTAAATAAACAATATAATTTTGAGTAAGTAATCATATCAGAGCCGTTGAAGTTTGTAAACTGATAAATATTATTGTTTTTATTGGTACAGTTCCAGGATTTGAGTCCTAAGGAACGCAATGCTCGCCTTAATGAAGTCTTCGATCACTATGACAAGGTAAACAAGAATATTAATTATATTATTATACGAGAAAACATCTTTACTTTCCGTCGGATTAAAAATATAGCATGCTTCTATGAAAACACCTTGCATTGGCAGCCATTGTTGTTGAGTTGTGCACGCGTAAACGGCTGAGAGTCGAGATGCAGTGCGTAAATGCAGGCACTCGTCAATGACGTCACGTGCAATATATATTGTGGTCCATGCTGAATTCGATGGGAGGTGGCATCTTAATTAATATTCAAATTTCGGCTGTACTCTTACGACGCCCCTTTGTGATAACTATGGTAGACTGCCAATATTCCCAAATGAGGTTTTACTATTCGGTCACAATTAGAATTGGAATTGAAGCTAATTTATTGTCTGATATGACAGGGCAAGACGAACTATCTTGAGGGTGCTGAGATCGACTTGTTTGTTAAAGATCTGCTGGATTACGGAGGACTGAACGAAGGAGATGATTTTCAACAGGTAAACAAAACGGAAAAGAGACAGACAATACTTTGGTTATACTTGTTATGTGCATGATGGTGGATAGTTGACTGATACTGGCTTGGCTGAATGCATTTAATTCTCATTACAAACTATAAATATAGACCCCCCCCCCCCACTCCACACCAGCACATCTCCTTCTGATATGATGATGATAATTGTGATGAGCACCCCATTTAAAATAAGTTCAGGAAAAGTCGACCAGACGTCAATCTTCTTCGTCTTTTTTATTAGCTACCCCATTTACTAAAAAAGGAAACAAGTAGATAAGTGACCAAAACTTACATTAGAAAACGAAAAACCACAAAGATGCATTGTCAAATCAAACGCGAAGCTCTCTGAAAACAACTCAACAATAATATTCCAACCATTCGCGGAAGGAGTGTTTTAACGAATGATTTGCTTAAAGTAAATACTGATGGCTGATTTATTAATTTTGAGTGATGTTTTTCTGACTAGGACTCAATGCGGAAGGTACAGATCTTCAAGCAGACTTTGATGCAGCATTGTGACATTGATGGAGATGGAAAACTCAGCAAAGGTGAAGTTAAGATGTGTATTGGTATTCACGAGTAGAGAATCAACGTCCATGAGGCCATATTTATGGCACCATTTTCCTTTTTTTCAATCATCCATTTTTATGTTATGAAATAAAGAGATCATTTTAAACGAATGTAAGTGTGAAAGAACTATTTTTTAATTTGACAATTTTTTTTCTGGATTTGGAGATAACTAGAGGTTACTTACTGTCAGCGCTTCATATCTTCGTATACATTCTTCAAAAAGTTTGCACTCAAAGTTGAATGATTTTTAACATGTTTGTTGACGATGCTGCGGTGAAAATGACCTTGGCCTAAGGTGCACTGAGCAATGCCTTCACAAACAAATTATTTTAATTTGAAAGGGGTTTTCAAAATGTCATCCATTCAAGTCATGTAGAAATTGATTGTTTGTAGTGTACAATCATTTCAAGAATCACTTTAAAGTGAATAACCAAGTCGAAGGACATCTTAATTCAATTTATGACTATTGGAAGATACTGGAGATAATCAAGACAGTGTCTTGCAATGTTTGATTGGATTATCTTTCAGTTGTTTGCAAATCCAATGGACGTATTTAAATATTGTGCCTTGCTGTAGCGATTTAACGTATTTTATTACGGAGGTGCAATTCACGAACTGAAACTTAGTCATTTGTTTGTGTTTTCTCTCTTGGATCTTGGCCATCTGTTAAAGTGATGTCTGAAAAGCCATCGATTGTGGGTTTCTTTGTGACATAACTGAGGTGCATATAGGGTATGAATCTTATCGAAGTCAAGTCTTTGTGTATAAAGACATACATGGAAGAAACAGTTCTGTTAGGCAGCCTACAGTTATCATGATCGCAGTCTAAACGTGCAACTGCAGATTACACAGGAGTAATTACATTTCACTGTATTTGTGTTTCAATGTGCAATACGTAAGTAAAGTTTTTTTAAAGTTAACTCAATTCAGTCTAATAATTTTTGATGAAATTGGCTTATAAAGCGTAAATGCAACTCCATATTTAAACATTTTAACTCTGTCGTATTGAATGTAAGTATTTAATTTAAGTCTTGAGTAATTCAAACGGTTCGGAAACATCTTAAATACCAAGCTATGTTTAAGAATTATATTTATTGTTCTTTCGGTATATAAGTGACAGTGGCACTAAGATGCAACCTACACGCTTAAGTATACTGTTTTGTAATAACACCTTTTGCACTTATTTTAATCGTTTTGTATATATAAGCTCTAATTGGCACATCAATGGTACATTATTTACTATTGGACTAAAGAACATTAACAATGCATCGTTACTTTTTCTATAACCTCTTTGGAACTCAAGTAAGACTTTAATCGTGCAATATTAGACGAACATTCCTATCATTTGAGTGGATTAAAAAACAACGCATTCAGGACAATTATGGATACTCATTTTTAAATGCAAAATATAGATAAATGCATTCCACTGATTAAAATCATCCCAACTACTGTCATTGGAATGATACTTCGATGTCTTCTGGTCGTTCAACAAAAGAAATAATTCTTGTAATGTAGGCGATACAACAAATAAAGTGAAATTTTCATTCATATGTCTCTATAATACTTTATAGGACACTATTAATTTGTTCACTACTCTGTCATTCACTTTAAAGCATAAAGTCACTGTCTGTCAATTGTTACTAGCTCTGAATGAACTTGATCTATGTACAAATAGGATATTATGTTTCAATCATTCTAAATTAATGTTGACCATTAACTAATATCGACCATTAGGTTGACCATTAACTAATTATGTTGACCATTAGATC
The DNA here is from genome assembly GCF_902459465.1 of Asterias rubens. Classification (NCBI taxonomy): domain Eukaryota; kingdom Metazoa; phylum Echinodermata; class Asteroidea; order Forcipulatida; family Asteriidae; genus Asterias; species Asterias rubens. The sequence continues at coordinate 17,997,604 of NC_047065.1, read as the reverse complement.
ATAAATGGATGGCGGTAATGATAGTGCCATCTTACAGATCATGACGTCATAACTTTGCCGGTTCATGAACGTTTCTATTTATAAGTTCTGGTTTGCATTTCCACAGCTATGGTCAAACTTTTCCAATAACTGGGACGGGAGTGTGAATACAACATTTCAAAACTTAACAATCAAAACTAATTTTGTTTCCAATACACGTTTGTTAGCGTTTTTGGGTCATCGTTGTAACTTTACCATACATAAACTATTGTCATGTCAATTTATTCCAATCTTTAACAACAATGCATACAATTTAAAAATACAATGACCAAATAAAAGAGAAGAGCAAACTCGGTGTCAGTCACTCCATAACAATTATTCAAGCAGCTCTGCTAAATGTACATGAAATATCAATAACATAGTCTTGTACCGGTTGGACATTTATTGTGACAATGTGAGCATATGATATTACGATATAATATGAATAAATAAGTTCAAGTTAAAAGCTGTAACTTGTTATTCCTGAGTGATGTTTATTCTTATATAGAGGTTCGTCGAAAATGGAGAAAAACATGCATGGATTATGATTTTCGACAAAACTTAGTCTTCGATCAAAATCCCACTGAGTGGTACAAGTACATAACTTACTGAGAACCATTTCAATATAAAACATACGCATTTGAAGAGGTCCTGCCCGCACCAGCGCTGATTCTTTCGTTTGACCGCCGCAAGATGGACTTTTTGTATTTATTGAAAACTAAATAGGGGCCTAGAGCATGGAATTATTGTAATAGGTGTGTTATTTTATGCATATGTTAGGATACACCAATACAAGTGAGAATACTGGTCTTTGACAACTAGTGTCCAGTGCCTTTTACACCATTGTGAATTGGCAAGACAACATTTCTAAACAGGTAACTATTTTGAAATGGTTACCAAAATAACTGGTAATTGAACAATTGTGTTTGGGTCTGAGAAAAGCTGTACCCTTTATTGACGCATCAGTATTATTTGATTCCGGCTGTGTTTTTCTCGCCACGGCAGAAAAATAACAAACACAATGATCAAAATAGAATGTCATTAGTTGCGGGATGTTTCTTTCTCTTTCAAGTGTGATAGGCCTATTACTTGTCACGCATTGGTGTATGGTTAAAAAACAATCATTTCGTCCTGTCATTTCCATTTCCCATGTCTAAACAATTTGAAGGGGTCAGATAGAATGGTTCTGATGAAGAAGAATCAAACTTTTTTACAAAAAAGAAAGAAAAAGCTAATTGTTCCACAACTACTTCGACACCGACGTAATTAACAAACAAACAAACAAGTTCAACAACCCCCCAGTATGCAATCTACTGTTGTTCTCAGGACAAATTATCACTTCCCTTGGCAACATAATTGCGACTGAAGCAAAACAAGTCTGCAAATTATACCGAAATATCTAATTATAGAGAAAACAACAATTTCCTCATGCGTCATTCCAGACTGCCGTAAAGAAAAACATGATTAACTGAACAAATGAATTTACCCCCACGCATTGGAAAAATGTCATAAAATCAACATCAAACTCGACACAATAGTAACTGATTAACTTTGAAAAGTGCAAATTGGGAATATGTGACGACGGTTTTGAGAAAGTTCTTTAGAGAGTTCACCTATTTCCCGAAGCTGTGGTTGATTGATCTTTGGGCTCTTATCTTGCACCCACGCGTCGCTAGGAGGCAACGACGAACTGATGAAAAACTCCTTGATACAGAGACTATATCTCCACATATAGGAGTAAAGCTATAAGGGACCGTAATGCATTCCTAGAGGTATAATTACAAGACGGTAGACAAGATGGGACAAGATGAGACTTATGGCCCTCTCATTCTGCAGAATAGTCACGTCTTAACACTCGTTTTATGCCAAAGGCTTCTTCCCAGATAAGGATTAACTACCGTTCTCTTCTACACGTCTTGACGATTTCAATCACCCTGTGATCGTTTCAAAGATTCAATAAGTTTCAGGTTCACCCTGGAGCTTTCTCAAATATAAAGATAGATGTGATGAAGATCGCACATTGCTCATCAAGAACTTCTTATTTATCTTTATATCACGCTAAGAGGCCTTAAGAGAAATTAATCCTTACATTGAAATTATTTATATATTATGCATCCCTGCAATGCATGGGCAAATGACAGCTTTAAAATGGCGGAACTTAGTGACACATTCTTTCCGAGCTCTGTTATCCACTCTACCTGGAGATATTAAGGTTGCTATGACAACTGGTTATCTTCAATGAACATCTGTGGATGTGTTTGCCTTTACAGCTTAAAGACTAGACTTGTGGACAAGTCGTTAAATCGGCCCACGCGCTGAGATAGTGCTCTCGCGAGATCACTGCTCTCGCGCGAACTGATGGCGCCCCGATTTCGACTCCTCGTTAATGCATGGTTAGACGCAAAAATCACAGCCAAAAATACAAAAACAAAGAAACAAACAAGCAAGAGACAAACGAAAAAACCAACAACAACAACAACAACAACAACAACAACAACAACAACAACAACAACTTGAATAAAAACCTCAGCCGAAAAGCACTGGCTCATCATCCACTCTGCTGTGCACAGTTTCTTAAACTCGTTAGCCGTGAATGAATCATAACACAATTTCCAATGTGTTTCCTATCACTATTATTAGAATATGAAGATAAAAACAGAGAAAGCTGTTTAAGATGAAGATCACATTGTCACACATTGACTTCCTGCCTGTCCTGACGTGTATAGGAAAGTCGGACCAGTAGTCGTACTAACACTCTGCTGTTAGGGTTGAGTTTATGAAATGTTCACGGTGATGTTAAACTTATCATACGAATGATTTTCTTACGTCTTAGGTCCGTCCGTCAGAAAGTCTGTCTGGTTGTCTGTCAGTAATGGTATCCTTAAAAAAAACTTTCTCTTGAGCTTGATATGTTATCAACGTCAAGACGCACTAGAATTACCCCCCCCCCCCCCCCGCAGCATAAGATGTCTTGTAGACTGGACATGTCTCTTATTTTGCCAACGTTCCAGGCAAGATCTTGTCACTATTTCAAGCTTGGAATTGCGCCCAGTCTACGACGCTTTTACTTGTAAAGAAAAAACGAGTGACAAACTGATTTGACCCGATATAGAGAAAATCAAGAGTTCCTTCCTGCGGGTGAGTTACGCCGTCGTCGGACACGGTGTCCCATTACCGTAGGCAAGACAGGTGTTCTGAACGGATCGTTTCCTTTTACAACTAGAAAACGGCAAAAAGAGATTAACAAGGTCATTCATGGAATAACTTCATTCTAAGATTCTCCGGATGTCTTTTAAAGGAATATAGAACTTAAGAACAACAGCAATAGTTAAATTTCCTTGTGCTGTTAGGAATATTTTGCTTACGTCACATAACTGTCGTTATGCTGGTGAGTCGAGAAGAATAAAATGAACACACGTATTTTGATAATTGTTTGCTGTTCGTTCAGATGATCTTCTCAACAAGGGAACTCCTTAAAACTCCCACAAGAGGATATAAACCCCAGGCTGGTAAAAAAACATTCACTCTTTTAGTAACTACAAATATTTGTTTAACGTCTATATAATTATTACTTTGCAAATTAATAAGTTTGGATGCAGTAACCAGACGACAATAAGTTAACCTCGTCATTGTGACGTCAGGAGTTAGCTTGGCAAGATTCGAAACAAATCTTGGTCAAGATCAGGGAAAATAGGAATGTAATTATCTACTCTACTGGGGGGGGGATGTGCTAAAGCTTCTGTTCAAGGTCCATGCTAAGTGAGTGAGTGAATGCAAAACAATTTATTTATTATGGTTTAAGATCTCTCTGTCTCTACAGATGATTTGTACGTCTTCATCGGAAGTTCTTCATCGTGCTATACCCGGATCTGCCGCGGGGCGTCTTTCAAGACGGTTTGGTCAATATGAAACTCAATCCGAGGCACATGAATAAATCCCAACACGACTTCGGTAATCACAGTAAAGAGGAATAATTCTGAATTAATTGATGAATGAGGAATCACAACTTATGATCCTTCTCCATGTCAACCTACATCATTATCTATGTTATCATGAATAATAATCTATACCGAGTAAAGGTATGAGCTGAAGGCAAACATGATCAGAATAAAGGAGCATTTTCTACTAAAACTTCAACAAGAGTCGAGTTAAACAAGTTGATGCAATGCAAAACAAGGTAAGTCGACCTTCCATACACCGATTACAATTGGCAAAACTAAACAACCAGCATTTAAAGGCAGTGGACACTATTGGTAATTACTCAAAATAATTATTGTCATAAAACCTTTCTTGGTGACGAGTAATGGGGAGAGGTTGATGGCATAAAACATTGTGAGAGACGGCTCCCTCTGAAGTGCCATAGTTTTCGAGAAAGAAGTAATTTTCCACGAATTTGATTTCGAGACCTCAGATTTAGAACTTGAGGTCTCGAAATCAATCATCCAAACACACACAACTTCGTGTGACCATGGGTGCGACAAGGGTGTTTTTTCTTTCATTATTATCTCGCAACTCCGACGACCGATTGAGCTCAAATTTTCACAGGTTCATTATTTTATACATATGTTGAGATACACCAAGTAAGAAGACTGGTCTTTGACAATCACCAATAGTGTCCATTGTCTTTAAGTTACCCCTTTTGGAATTGGATACAATAACTATTAATTTAATTGAAATGAAAACAGCAAAGTTTCCTTTCGTGATTTAATATTAATATTATTGAGCAAAATTATTGAGATGCCCTTTTGGCGAACGTCCTTTTATGAGATACAAAAATAACTATAAGCTGTTAGTCTTTGCTTCGTGTCGTACAATGTCATATTTACCATGCGTACCATGACTTCAGGCTTCCATCAAGGCATAAATTAAACGCACAGCAAACCGACCACCAGGAATAAAAGAGAGTATGGTTTGAAGAAGTGTATTGTGTGGTAGGGAGCTGCAGGATAATGTAAAATGACGACATTCCCAGATACTTTATCTCGGGATGGCGACATTTTGACCGGTAGGATATTGTCTTCCCAAAATTGATCTTTGGTTATCTACTTTTTCAGGATGTAACATCCAAAGATGAATTACGAAGACGCTATTCCACGTTTATGATGACGTCATCCCGAGATAGGCATCCGGTAGATCGGGAAGACATCTTACTTAAAAATGTTGTCATTCGAGATAAATCATGTCAGGATGTCAATATATCGGATGGCACTTCCAGAACTTCGTAGTTTAATGAACCCACATGACCGTTAAATCACCTTTACTCATTACGTATTGAGTGTTGATTTATTCATGGGTAAAGATTGAAATTTCCCATGACGGTTTCGGGTGCGTATGGGGCAGGGGTGTGGCGAACGTTGGGTTGAGGGTGCGTTCATGGGGTAGGGGTGAAGGTGCGTGTTGGGTGAAGGGATCCTAGGGGTGTGAAGGTGTGTCTGTGCGGCACGTAAACTCGTCTGGCGATATCGGTTCAGAAAGGTTGGGTTTTCGTGACTACATCACTGGAGCGTCTTGGAACCAGGGCTCCGGCTTAAGCGCCGTCAAGTTTTTATTTCTGTACTGGGCTTCCAAACTAGAAGCCCAAGCCGGTGTCGCATGCAATTATGTCCTCTATGCAATACTGTCCGGAGGATATTATTGCACATGCTACAATGTCCGCCGGACTGTTTTGCATATGCAATCGTGTCCGCCCGGTTTTGCATATGCAATTGTGTCCGCCCGGACACATTTGCATATGCAGTTGTGTCCGCCCAGTGCAAAACCGTCCTTGCAGTAAATTTAACACCCTTGGTCGACGGAACATGTTCGCCATTTTTTTACAAAAGTTCATGTCATGAATGACATTGAAAATGTTCGGCCGTTGGGTATCCGATGCAATCATAAAATACGTGGATATTCATGCTGCATAATTATATAAAGTAGTCATGCACGCTCTCGATCGCTTTACGCGCGCATGTATGTACTTGTCCACCAGACGGCTTTTGCAAAGTCCCGGACACGACTGCATATGCAAAAGTGTCCGGAGCGGACAGAATTGCATGGCGGATACAATTGCATCGGACACCGGCCTCGGTAACGAACAATGCCTATGGATACCCAGAGGTGTTAGGGTATGGCAATGGGATAGGATTGGTACATCAGCGCCCATGGCAGTCGTAAAGCTTGAGGGCTGTGGTAAGCAATTATGGCCAGGCCAGTATAGATTAAGCATCAAGCATTGATCCCCATTACCATGACGTGAAGATCAATGGTGCCAACCCAGTGGCTGTACATGATTGGTGCCCTCGAAGCCTCGGATTCAGACCAATTGACCCCTTGACCCTTTGTACTGCAAGGATAAAGACGGGTATTGGTTTTACAAAACCAGTGTTTCCTTACAATGATTTCATTGGTCAAACGTTCAGTGACGTACTTTATCTGTGTTTTGATTGGTCCAAGGTGACGTTAGGCAGCTGTACTTTTGGTCGTCTGCATTTGTTTAATTGTTTATATATAATAATAATAATAATAATAATAATAATAATAATAATAATAATAATAATAATAATAATAATAATAATGCATTTATAATGCGCCATCTATCTAGTGTACAAGACCCTATTCCGAGGCGCAGAACAAAAAACAATACATACAGCAAAAAAGAAATGTAGAACATAATACAAAATTATACAATGAATAATCTACTGTCAAGACATGTAACGAGCTAAGTGTAAGAGGATTTAAATAAATGAGTTTTAAGCAAGTTTTTAAACAATGGAAGAGAACTACAGCGCCTGATGTTATTAGGTAAAGCGTTCCAAAGTTTAGGAGTACAAGCGGAAAAGGAACGATCGCCATATGATGAGGAAGTTCTAGGAATAGTTAAAAGGGACTTAGCAGAAGAACGAAGATTGCGAGAGGGGGCATAAGGTACAAGGAGATTTGCAATATAAGACGGAGTCAAGCCAAACTGGGATTTAAATGCAATAAGTAGAATTTTGAATTGAATTCGTTGTCGAATGGGTAGCCAGTGAAGTTCCTGCAATATAGGTGTAATATGATCATGTTTTTTAGATTTTGTTAAAACACGAGCGGCAGCATTTTGTAAAAGTTGTAGTTTGTGGAGCTGGTGTTCGGTAACTCCGTATAATAGGGAATTACCATTGTCAAGGCGAGAAGTGACCAAAGAATGAATGATAGTAGCAGCAGTTTTATGTGATAAGGTTTTTCGAATGGTATTAACAGTTCTTAAGTAATAGTATGTCGATTGACAGATTCTGCTGACATGTTTATCCATATATACGTATGATTTGACTGTGAATCTCCTTTCTGCGCCTCGGAAGAGGGTCTTGTACACTAGATAGATAGCGCATTATAAATGCATTATTATTATTATTATTATTATTTCATTTTATCACAGCATGCAAAAGAAAGATCTCATTTTACTTTGTGCCGGTAACTCCTCGAGCCGGGCTACGTCCCGTAGCCTTAGATCTCAAGGGTCTTTCTCAGGATCCTCGCTGTTCCCAAAAGCGCTGCCTTCTGTAATAGATCTACCCTCACATTTGTCCCTATTTCATCTAGATGTTTCCCCAGTGCTTTGGGAATGGTGCCAAGTGCTCCAACCACCACGGGGACTACTTTTACCTTCACCTGCCAAATCTTACGAAGTTCCCTGGCCAGGTCCTGGTACTTTCTCGATCTTTTCTCTCGATTATTATTATTATTATTATTATTATTGTTATTGTTATTGTTATTGTTATTGTTATTGTTATTGTTATTGTTATTGTTATTGTTATTGTTATTGTTATTGTTATTGTTATTGTTATTGTTATTGTTATTGTTATTGTTATTGTTATTGTTATTGTTATTGTTATTGTTATTGTTATTGTTATTGTTATTGTTATTGTTATTGTTATTGTTATTGTTATTGTTATTGTTATTGTTATTGTTATTGTTATTGTTATTGTTATTGTTATTGTTATTGTTATTGTTATTGTTATTGTTATTGTTATTGTTATTGTTATTGTTATTGTTATTGTTATTGTTATTGTTATTATTATTATTATTATTATTGTTATTATTATTATTAGCAATGAGTGCGAGGTCAAAGGTGACTATGAACGGAGATTGACGTGTTTAGGCTCAATGCATATCTCTGCGATATCTCGAGCCTCAAAGTGTGACGTCAGCTTTTCGGGTTACAGCTTATGGTGGGCGTAGGCGATAATGCATTTGCGCGGAATAACACAGACTGTCCAATAATACAAATATTTATACCTTTTCACAATTCAACAGCTATTCCCCCGAATAGCGTATAGGCGTTTGAATATACATATGAAATATAAATATATTAATAACAATAGGTGTTCGTGCATGCACGAACACCTAAAAACGAAATGAATTCACCTAACAAAAAAAACAGCTGCTATGCTTCAAAAAAATAAAAAAATAACAACCGACACAATTCCAATTGATTGGAGTTTTGTGTTCAGGTGTAGCGACCTCGGCCAGTGCATAACGTGATAAATAATTACTCGATCGACCATAGGTTCGACCAAACCGACCATTGCTCGACCAAATCGACCCCGTTAGATGATATTGTGTGAACGCACCCCATGGTCCTCACTCGAGTAATCAATCCAACACCTAATAAATATGTCTTAATAAACAAAACACAACAACAAATGAGAGTTGTGTGCTCCATCTGTGCTCACTATCGACTCATTCAATGGCCTTGAACTAGTAAAACTAGCATTTATTGTGAAGTCTCCATCAGTTATTAAAGGTTGACAACATTTGATTCTAAAAGAAAGATAATTTACAGGTCAATGAAGACAGTTAATGACACGGAGTCTGTAGGCGTGGTTGAGTTATGTTTTGTAATGACTTCAGCCATGCCTTGTGGTTGATGGGCCGAGGAATCTCGGTCGCGCGTGTATCCAGAAAAAAAATCATCCATCAAAACTGGACTTAAATTCATATATGAGCTATTCTTTAGTATCATATTTCTTGCCAAGTTTTTTTCTTTCTTTCTCGAAAGTAATAGTTTTGAGGAAAGTAGCTCACAAATACGAACTTTAAACTGGACGTTCCTGCTAAGCAGGAATCTATGTAGACTCCTATTTCTATCACAAACTTGATTTAAAAAAAAACTGTGCCACAAGGGCACAAATTTAATTATTTTCTTGCAACTTCAATGGCCAATTGAGCCCAAATGTTCACAAATTTGTTACTTTATGCATTATTTTATATGCTAGGCCATATAAGTGAGAATACTGGTCTTTGGCAAAAATAACAAACGTGTCCAGTGGCTGAGTGTGTTTAACACTGTTAGGGCCATAGAATGTTCCTTGCTCTACGGTAGGACCAACTACCTAAATAAATCATTAGAGCGGGCATAAGATGCAATACAATTTAAACACACAACTCAAAATTACGTTGAGTTAATGCACGGTAGGCCTTTCTGCAGTCAAATAATCCTTGCCTCTTTTGATTGCAAGGTCATTATTCAAATAACCAATTGTAAATAATGCGACTTCATTAATGAAAGCTCATAGACGGAAAGACTATACTCATAACATATTAACGACTAAATCTAACTTAAGTTAATTAGAAATTTAAGTTATTTGCGACATGTAGAGAGTGGAACAGCTTTGTGTACAGTGAACTAAACCGGATTTGTTTTCCCTTCATCTCGTATTAGTTGTTATTTTTATTTGTAGATTTGAATGCGTGACAGCACACACGTCTTGCAATATCACGAGCATACATCTCTCTAATGATTTAGGCTTACTTGGCTTACCTTGTCTAAATAGATTCAACAAGATTGGTTTTAAATAATGTACTTTTTACTCAGTCATTCAGCTTCCAAAAATATTGTGAAATGTGGGCTGCCAATCACATATCCTCTTAAGATAGATAAGTTATTATAATAACCTAAGATGACTTGAACTGTCAAACATATCAAATATTGACTTGAACTTAAGCCACTTAGGCGCTCTCCTTGGGACGAAGCTTAGAGTTTTAGCTTTGGCTGATCGTCTCGTAGTGGAAACACGGCAGGACGTTGCATCTCTCCCAGGAAAACCTTATTCTGTGAAGGCCGTGTTTGGTCTCGAGTGGCTTATTGGCTATGGCTACAAGTACAAGCTGCAGTGACGTTAACGTTGGATATTAGTGGTCTAGCCATAGCCAGAACCTCATGTTGTATTTCACAATTATTAGTAGCGTACGGCGTGAAGGTGATGAGATTGTGCATTCGGCACAGTCACTTGCCATGGGCGCCTTCATCGTTTTTACCGTAGGACGCTGTATCTAGCAATGGCAGAAATTTTGCACATTTTTTTGCAAGTTGCTTGTCATTCTAAATCCATTAAAAAAAACTGCAATGGCCCTTTAGCCAGTCGTTTTCATGACATAGGGCATACTCAGACTGTGTGACAAATTCTACGTTATTATCGTCAAAGGCACACTTTCACAATTCCTTAATTTGCCCAGTAAATAAAGCTTTCGTTTTAACAGGAAATTAACAAGTTTACCCACGAGCTGTCTGGCAAAACAAGAATTCTCCGATCATTGTCCTATTTTACAGTACTACAGGGCTAGTGTGTGTAGGGAGGAGGAAAATGCGTGATCAAGAAATCATGGGATGAGACCAAGTGTGACCATTCAATGGCAGGCTATCCGATATGCATCAAATAGAAAGATTAGCAAAGGCAAGCAAAGACAAAATCAGTACCGGAACGCAATCAAACTTCTCTCCCGAGTGGGACATACAGAGGCAAACCTATACTATCTATCTTAACACAATGCAATACAAGCTTTACGGTGGACAGCAGTGTTTATCCCACAAGGTGGAGGCAAGTTTCTTAGACTAAGTCATAAACACCTTGAAGAGTGTTTGATAACTAATTTCATTCGAGCAGAACATTTCACAAACATAAGCCAACTCGTGTTGTTATGATAACACCCAAGGTCTAATTCAGAAGTCTCCCTCTGCCTGAATAAACAATAAAATGTCATATATATGGATGAATAATATTCTCTATAATAACATGACTATCCTTCACTCCTCCAACAGGTTACACTCAGCAATCACCGAGGTTCCCATGGTTGCATTCCGCCGCCCTAAGAACCTTGGTGACATACTAGTCAGGGCCAAACTTCCCCCAGGTACAGTCTGAACAGAGCCCACGACAGATATACTGGGCCGTCACAAATGCACCCGTTCCAAATGCAAAACGTGTCTGTACATTAAGCCCTCACTTAAGGTGAAGAGTCATACTACTGGCACTTCATACAACATTAAGACTGACTCCGAATGTAGCACGTCTATTGTAGTCTATGTCGCATCATGTAAGAGATGTGGGCTACAATATGTGGGAGAGACTAAGACCAAACTTAGTCTGCGCTTTGCGAATCATGTCTCTTTCATAAAGACCAAGAAACCGTACCCAGTCTCTATCCACTTCAACAGCCCCAATCAAAGTGTCAATGATGTTGAACTTCTGGTGATTGAAGCTTGCAATGGTGATGACACACACCGTAAGAATAAAGAATCACACTGGATTCACCAACTCAAGACAGTCAAACCCTTTATACTTAACATAAACACTGGTGTTAAATAACTTCTCATTACCTTTCACTTCACTTCTGCCTAAGAACTTATAGGTTGTATATATTCTGTTCATAAAGTATAAATGAGTTTTGTTTAAAGTTGTTTTTATAAATTCATTCCTATTTTTAAATCATCATACCTTTGATCTTGCTATTCTTATTAATTGACCATTGTTAGTTGCATCATGATGCAACTTGCTCTCTAATCCTACCCTTTCATGTCTCCCTGCATCGTTGTCGAACAATACATTTACCACTTTTATGGTCCAGTAACCCATCCTTTCATACCAAACATCCTTTGTCCTCGCCACTTCACTCCTATTGGTTCATAGCCACTAATATTGTTTCTGAAATAGAAACTTTGATTGGCTGTTATTTTCCCGCTTCTTTCTGGATCCTTTCCTTAATCCCTTCCCCCTCCCCTCTATATATGTGTTTGTTTGTACTTGTGTTATGCCTCTGATGAAGGTCCGGATTGGATCGAAAGCTAAGGCCATCTACCCTATTTATTATATATGGATGAACAAGAAATAATTTGAACAAGATTATGCACAATCTCGAACTCCAATTTTGATCGCTAAAAACGGAAGGAACAAGGGAACATTGCGAACAGAAACAACTCAACATTGCGATAACGCAATTTTTAATTTACTAAGTTACTATACATTTCAATGCTAAGGACTCGCTGGAAGAGAACAAAACAACCCAAGTAAAACAAGAGACAAAACAGTTTTTTTATGATGCATAACTGCAGGATAAAACTACGAGGCTAAAGCTGTTTTACATGAGAAAGAAACATTACGTTGCATTGAACGTTACTCATAATAGGTTTTGCATTTATTTGGGTTCTCCAAGAGACGCTAAAGGAATAAGAAATAAAGTAGATTTCTCTTATTTATTATATTATTCAGAAGTTCTGCAAGAGTATCCTATATTCAACCTTCGACTCAAAAATAACATTAATATTAAAAGCAATTTGTTTGGGGAAAGCAAAGTCAATCAAGGTTTCTGATTTAGGAAAGATTTGTAATGAGCTTAAAAGTGGACAGCTTGAGTCGCATTGATACGCAATGTTTGAGTAGAAGTTAGGTTTCCTGATTTGGAAAGATTTGCCCAAGCTTAAAAGTGGACAGCTTGAGTCGCATTGATACACAGTGATATAACCTCATAGTATTGAACAGATCAGTCACGCGTAAATATAATGCTACCGTTCGATAAACTGCGAATCCAGTAATGTTTCAATTTGAAAAGAGATAAAACCATACTTGACACAACCTCTTTTTCTTTAGCATGATGCAATGAACATAACCTAGTTAGGTTTACACCTCGTATCCAATGAAATACAATCGTCCTCCCAATCCCTGACAACTAAATCCACCTAGTGATGTCGCAATCCCGTTATCACTTCGTCTTCAAGTCTCTGGGTATGTTTTGTTGATTTAAGGACCACATTGAGTGACTTCTATGCAAAACCAGAGCATGGTTTCATTGTTTAACCATCTTGGTAATCTCATTAGACTTGTCTAAATCCTAAACCTAATTGAATCGTATCTGAGGCACCAAGTTGTATACCAGACTAACGTGTAACTACAGTGTGTCCAGTTATTTGAGGAAAGTGAACTGATGAATTTTAAAGACACAGCAGGGGGATCTGAAGTTGTTGGTGAAAACAATAAGAAGTTTAATATGAAAACTCACTCATTGTAAAGTTTACACTATACCAGTCTATCAAGAAAGTATTTCAACCTAAAGAGGAAACGGTGTTTGTTTTGACCCAACCAAATCACTGATAATTTTCTGTGCACTATGAACGGGCGAATAATCCTTAACAAAACAACATTCGATTTTGTTGTTTGTACTCAAATGTGACCCTCGAGGAACTCTAATTATAAAAGCATTGATGCGAAAATGAAATTAAATATCTTTGACTGATCGATTTGATTTGATTTGAATGATTGAATTATTTCTTCTGATCAATTGATTTTGTTTTTTTAGTTGTTTCAATATTGGTTTAGTCTTACGGACTGTTTCAGCATGCACTGATGCGAAACATGCGTGTGGAAACAGTTTAATTTGATTGACTGTGATTGACTTTTTATTTATTTACATAACATAATAATTTAATAATAATAATAATAATAATGGAGTCTTATATAGCGCCGGTATCCGCAACAACAAAGTGCTCATGGCGCTCGCTCATGATACAAAATAAACAGTTCAAAAGAAAGGAACAGAACAAGTTTGTAGAGAGTCGCTGGTCATTGTTGAACTGCAAAGAGGTGGGTTTTGAGGACAGTTTTGAAAGAAGATGTTTTACTTGCAGTCCTGATGTGGTAGGGAAGACTATTCCACACCTTCCCCGCAGTAACCAAGAAAGAACGTGCTCCCCATGTGTTCTTTGCCATATGTTCTACGAGGAGACGTTGATCGGCTGATCTTAGGTTACTGCGGAAAGGTGCATATGGAGTGATGAGATCTGAGATGTAGGATGGCGCCATGTTGTGCGATGATTTGAAGACCAGGAGACCGAGTTTGAAGACTATCCTTTGCTCAACTGGAAGCTAATGGAGTTGCTTTAGGATAGGGGTGATGTGTGAGCTCTTGGGTGACCGAGTTACCAGTCTAGCAGCCATATTTTGCAGACGTTGCGTTCGAAAGAGTTGTGATTTGTTCACACCATACATAAGGGAGTTGCACATGTCCAGCTTTGACATGACAAGAGAGTGAATAAGTAGTTCTGCAGTCTGTGTGTTTTATTATGTACTTGCGAATTAACCCAATGCTGCGAAGAGACAGACAAACTGCTTGTGAAACTTGCCATTCATTAACATTAAACGTTATGTTTTATCTGACAAATGTTTTTGTATACCTCGATGTAGAAATGAAAGAACAAAATACATAAAAAAAACTACTTGACAGGTCAAACAAATCCATACGACTCATAGATGACATGCAAAGTGCATGGGTCAACAATTTTTTTCCTTTTTTTTGATTGTACAAAGTCAGAAAGTTTATGATAATGCTTGTTTCATCTGTATTTGGCGGGAATAATTTTCCCTCGACGATTCGACGAGGTTTGAATTATACGAAGAATGCTGCCGGCCGCCATCTTGCATTTGCTCTTCATTGCCTTTCTCATGTCTATCTGATCTTCTACATCAATAAATTCATGTTCATCTTCTTCGCTCTGCTGGACAATCCCTACTGACACACACTTCTTTTTCAACTATGGCCAAAGGGCTTTCAATTTCATCGAATCTTCGATATGGAACGACTTGCCCCATTTGACAAGCTGACTCGGATTTTCAAGGGACTTTTAAAGACTCATCTGTATGTGTTGTGCATCTGTATGTGTTGTGTTCCTGCATTATGCTTGATAATTTATCGTATTATTATTACATTTTTCCCATTTAAAACAATGCAGCCAAACCGATGCTTGGTGAGTTAAACTATAGTCTCAACCGTTTATAAGGGCGTGTCTTGTTTGTGTGTGTCTTAAATTATTTGAATCCAACACACTCATAAGGAACTTATTGATTAAACTTGAAAATATAAACAGTTTGATCATAATAAGTGGCTCAATCGGACTATGGAAAACAATATTCATGATCTGCTGTCAGGAATTTGTCAACAACCTCAACAATACAAATGCTCAGGAAAAACCTGTCGGTCTCGAAGAGCCTCAAATGACATTTCCAAAGCATTTGTCTTCACTGTCAAGGCCAAGATGGTTGTCTTCGGGTTCAAGGCTTTAGTCTCCATCGACAAAGACCAATGCGAAGACTATAGTTTGGTCTTAAGGCCATGACCGATAATCAATGATCTAAAGTACTACTGGCAGGCATGTTGAATAATCAATACATTAACCATAAATGGCACATGAAGCACTAGCGTTTATTATCTAAGCACGCTTTTCACGGTTCTGTTTTAATTTGATTTTATGCATGTTGAGATAGGCTTCACCAAAATGACAATTACCAAAGGTGTCGATTGCCTTTAAAGGAGCATTGTTTCTATTTGACTGTTTCAACAGTAAAGATCAGTCAAGATTATCGTTCGTTCATTTATTCGTTCGTCGTAATGAAGAATATCAAGGAGTACATCATCTTAACAGGAAGATCCTTTGTAAGCCCGCTAATTGTCTCATCATCGAGTTCTCGATGCCCAGAAGCGTGACTGTAGTCCTCACGTGAACCCAACTCATGAGAATTTACATGTGTCAAACATTTACTCAAAGCAATGTTGATTTACATTGAAACGAAGAACCTAAAACGAAATCATTGAATTTGTGCTTGCACCGTCTGGAAGTATACCTCTTTACTATAAATGCCAAGGCACTTAAGGATGATTAAAACAAATCAAGGCAATTAAACAAGTCCTTGACTTCCAATAGATTCAATTACTGACGAATAAATTCACGATGGTGTAGTGATGTTATAGTTTTATATGATGATGAGATACGTTCATATTTATATTAATAAACCACTGAAAGCAATATTTAAGTGCCGGTAATACAGAGCCTAGGTAGAAATATTGTTTTGATGTGAGTTTTGTGGATGAGCAGACAAGGGCGGTGGAGTCATGTAATGTACTTTGCAGGATGTGGGTTCTAATCCTTGAGCAAAATCAGCAAGGCACTTTTTTATAATTGCTTCTCTTTGCACAGGAGTACACATGGGTACAGGTGTGAGCTGTGGGGAGTAAACTGCGATGGACTGGCTTCATGTCCAAGGAAAACGGATACAAACATCAGCCTGGTCAGCCATATTGGCTCGGGACAGACATTACATTAAATAGTTCATATTAAAAACAACGGCCAGTATAAAGACCCGTACTATATGAGACACACCTACTAGGCCTACAAAAGATTGTGTTTATGAAGTCACAATTCAACACGTGTGGTAAAAGCAATGTCAAATGTCCGGGTATTATCGTCTGTGGTTTTCAAAGAAGAAATCTGAAAGCAGAATATAAAGTGCTGGTACCACACAATTAGCTAAGTCCCAACAGTAACCCCTCGGAGGATTGTGACTTAACTGCTACTGTCCTCGTAATATATGGACCATGTAGGAAGAAAATAGACTCTCCTTTATAAGAGAACATTTCCAGGCACATGTAGGAGCAATAAGGGGGTGGCACCTTGGACATTAGGGTGGGAGAAAGGTAGTATGATTTAACCCATCAATCCACAGGCTATAATAGTATAATGCTGAGTCTCTCATTGATTCTACACTAGCCTAATATTTCAGCCAGAGGTAGAAAACAATAAAGAGAAAGAAATGATTCTGAATAAGATATGGTCACTATCCTACAATGAGTAATTTGATACAGACTAAATGATATCACCATATGGTCCTAGCCATGACAGATGTGGATTGAGGCTAATTGAGAATGAAGATAAAGAGGAACGTGTTGAAGGAGTGAGGTGAAGAAAACTGATGATAACTTTCACCTCTAGGTATAGAGCCTTCTAGGAAATCAAATCTAGATCAATCCAAATTGCTTCTATTTAATAAATATCCTTTCGGTAAATATTAAACCCCCACATCGTCTCCTAGGATTGAATATAGGGAGGAAGATATACTCGTAAGAATACTCCTACTCTATTGATTTCAACTTATCTGAACCATTCATTTAACCATTCATTTCAAATCGACGACTGTTCTTTTTAACATTGTAGTTAGTTTTTTTATAGTTCGTTTCCCTCTTTAAGATTAGTGTACTTTCTTTTACAGCCTATGAGACGGTCGCGTTGCAGCAGAATCATGTGGTCATTAGTTCTCAACGACATTGCACTTAACTAATCATTAGTCCTCAGTTAAAGGTAAGGTGACAACGACTACGACGATGACATTACACTTAATTAATGATCTTCATATTTCGAATAGTTCTCAGCAATAGATAGATTAACAAAGACTGACGACGACATTGCACTAAACCAATGACATGTACAATCATTAGTACTCAGCAATAGACATATCAACAATAATGACGACGACATTGCACTAAACTAATGACATGTACAATAACTAGTACTCAGTAAAGACTGACGATGACATTGCACTAAACTAATGACATTTACAATAACTAGTACTCGGTAAAGACTGACGATGACATTGCACTAAACTAATGACATGTACAATCATTAGTACTCAGCAATAGACATATCAACATTAACAATGATGACGATGACATTGCACTAAACTAATGACATGTACAATCATTAGTACTCAGTAAAAGGTAAAGTGACAACGGCAACGACGATGACATTGAACTGAACCAATGACATGTACAATAACTAGTACTCAGTAAAGACTGACGATGACATTGCACTAAACTAATGACATGTACAATCATTAGTACTCAGTAAAAGGTAAAGTGACAACGGCAACGACGATGACATTGAACTGAACCAATGACATGTACAATAACTAGTACTCAGTAAAGACTGACGATGACATTGCACTAAACCAATGACATGTACAATAACTAGTACTCAGTAAAGACTGACGATGACATTGCACTAAACCAATGACATGTACAAGTATTAGTACTCAGTAAAAGGTAAAGTGACAACGGCAACGAGGATGACATTGAACTGAACCAATGACCTCTTGTGGGATTTCCAATTACTTTCCAATGTCACACCAAATTGCTACCGTCCAAAGCAAAACCTCATTACAACCATGAAGGAAGACATCAAGGCTGTTTCATTGGTTAGAAACACCTATACCATATGGGACTACCAAACTAGAAAATGAGTTTGCCGATAATTAGAACCCTAGAGATTTAGAAAGAAGAAACCCAAATCCAAGGTTACTTAGTATTTGATGAGACACTTCACTTTGCAAGTGGGTAAAATAGCACCTGCTTGAAAATGACACTCTGGATCTTTCAGACATAAACAGGTATTTTCAGATTCTTGATAAATAGAAATATCACAGTTCAGGTAAAACTTGATTTCTTAAAAAATTTAACTTTTGTTTTCCTTCATACCCTCACCGGCTATTTAAAATAAAATAAAATAAACTTACAATATTAGGTTTTTCCTAACTCAACACAAAGTTAATCTGTTCGCCAAATTGATCAGAAGATGAGCTTTCAAATAACACCTAATGAGAACCTAAAGGGTAAGTACTTCTCAAAAGACGTCACATCGATATCATGGCTGTAGACACCATTTCATTCATTCAAAAGACGTCACATCGATATCATGGCTGTAGACACCATTTCATTCATTCAAAAGACGTCACATCGACATCATGGCTGTAGACACCATTTCATTCATTCCAAGAATGGTCTGTTTTTGCATGGGGTGACACTTTAACTCAAAAACATTCACACTAGAAATAAGAAACCACAATACAATGATTTAAATCATCAAACATGTTTTCTTACAGTTTATTCATTCAGTAAAACTTTTATTATGTAAAATGCTTGCACAACACACTGTGAGGGCCCTTGGTCTTCACTTCGCCAAACCTACAGCAACATGTAGGATTCTCACAACCACAAACTCAAATCATTTGATTTCAACAAAATCACAAAAATACTATCAATTTACAAGGGTCCATTGAGTAGAATGAGGTACACATTTGTGTTGGATGTTTTCATGTTTTTAAAGATGGATTGATACATTGAAGTCCGATTTTATTTATCTGGGAAATTGAAATATTTTATATTATATTATTTTTATTTTTTGGATGATGCGATAGAAGGTGTTTCTAGAAGGTGTTTCTATCATGTGTTCCTCCACAGTTTAAATTACTATTGAGAAAATGGACAAGTCTGGCACCATACCAACAATACACAGCTTAAAGATGGCTGTCAGACTAAGACCTAAGGCTGTCAGAGCCAAAACCAAAGCCAAAGCAGAAGCCATAGCCGTAGTAAGAAGACAGAAACCTGCAAGGAGAATCTCATTACTCTAAACAAGACTTCATTTCATTTACTTGAAGACCATGGGTTTGTCTTGATCAGAAGTCAACCAAGTCCGAGACATTAGATACATGCAATCATTAGGACTCAGCGATACATCTTGCATTATCAAGTTACAAACAAATAGGCAGGAATCAAAACAGTCCGGAAAATCACATTTCCTCTGTGTATTCAATTGCATCCATTTTCTTCATTACTAAAAGATTTCTGACCAGGGGATGTTTTCCTAATGGTTGCTCCTCCAGCGGGAGTTATTTACATCTTCAAGAAGCAACTAGCATCTTGAAAATAACACATTTGTTGACGATGAGAATACACCAGTTGTTTTCAACTCAACTCCTTCAGTTTTGCCAACGGGCAAAAACACAGGATACAGGAAGCAGGTTACTATGGCAACATTGTAAACACTTGTTGGATAGACGTTGAGATTGTTGACTACAGATCATCTCGGACTCCAAAGCCTGGGCCTGTAGGGGGTTCAGTTAGACTTGTCAAACCTGTAAAAGGTTCACATGTTTGTCGACCACTCCTAAGGCAGAGAGGAAGAGAGAAAGACAAATGTTAAAGTGACTGGTGGATCTTTGTTTTTCAATTACAGGGTTAAAGAATTGCTCATTGAATTGATTTATCTTTCAACCTCAATTTGATATTCCTGTGTAGGTTTTACTAAACAAACTGATACAACATGGAGTAAAAGCCAGTGGACACTATTGGTAATTGTCAAAGACCAGTCTTCTTACTTGCTGTATCTCAATATATGCATGAAATAACAAACCTGTGAAAATTTAAGCTCGATTGGTCGTCGGAGTTGCGAGATAAATATGAAAGAAAAAATCACCCTTGTCGCACGAAGTTGTGTGCTTTCTGATGCTTGATTTCGAGACCTCAAATTCTAAACTTGAGGTCTCGAAATCAAATTCGTGGAAAATTACTTCTTTCTCGAAAACTACTCCACTTCAGAGGGAGCTGTTTCTCACAATGTTTTGTACCACCAACCTCTCCCCATTACTCATTACAAAGTAAGGTTTTATGCTAACAATTATTTTGAGTAATTACCAATAGTGTCAACTGCCTTTAAGTTGTATATAATGAAAGGCTTGTAGTGCCAGCCCTCTTAAAATTAACAGTGACTCGATGAACATCATGTTACTACATCATGTTACTACATCATGTTACTACATCATGGAACTACATCATGTTACTACATCATGTTACTACATCATGTTACTACATCATGGAACTACATCATGTTACTACATCATGTTACTACATCTTGCCATCTACATGTACCTCAGACATAAAAACAAACAAAACACAAGTCCCACAAAACATACACTGGAAAAGTTTCTGTATGGCGCCTACACTTTTCATTCGATATGAAATCATATTATAGTATCTAATTTACCTCAAAGAGATATCCCTTTTTGTAAAAATTAGTGAAAAAGTGATGGCGCCATACGGAAAGTTATCCCATACACTTATTGCAAAGAAATTATCAACAAGATTAAAATATCTTGAGGGTAAACTCCGATCAATGTCCAGCACTACTTTCCATGGAGGCCTTCGGTACAAAAACAGAAGTAAAAATTTTAATTATACAGGATCTAAACTTTAAATAAGAAAGACACCATGGTCTCCCTTTAAAAAGATTAAAAGACATATGTAAAATAAAAGTTAAAAGGATGCAAGATATGTCAAACAAATATATTAAAAAAGGAAATTACTAATTTGAATTTGACGTATTCTCCTTGCTATGTTTTTAAAGCTCGAAATAAAGGGCAAGCTTTTACATCCTTAGACTGGATTCATATGACATATACATGTTTATAAACACAAAACAAGCTTTTGGTATTTGATCCTACATAAGTAACATTACTAGACGTAGTTCCTCAGATTTCCTGAATGGTTTTATGATCATGTTTGCATGAAGTATGACTCCTGATGTATCATAAAGTATGTATGTAGCCAGCCTTGACAATAGGAGGTGCCACATTCCAGCCATTTAATGACCACAGTCAATGTTGCTGATCTTAACTCAGTCATGTATATTCCAGCCATTTAATGACCACAGTCAATGTTGCTGATCTTAACTCAGTCATGCATATTCCAGCCATCTAATGACCACAGTCAATGTTGCTGATCTTAACTAAGTCATGCATATTCTAGCCATTTAATGACCACAGTCAATGTTGCTGATCTTAACTCAGTCATGCATATTCCAGCCATTTAATGACCACAGTCAATGTTGCTGATCTTAACTCAGTCATGTATATTCCAGCCATCTAATGACCACAGTCAATGTTGCTGATCTTAACTCAGTCATGCATATTCCAGCCATTTAATGACCACAGTCAATGTTGCTGATCTTAACTCAGTCATGTATATTCCAGCCATCTAATGACCACAGTCAATGTTGCTGATCTTAACTCAGTCATGTATATTCCAGCCATTTAATGACCACAGTCAATGTTGCTGATCTTAACTCAGTCATGCACATTCCAGCCATCTAATCACCACAGTCAATGTTGCTGATCTTAACTCAGTCATGTATATTCCAGCCATTTAATGACCACAGTCAATGTTGCTGATCTTAACTCAGTCATGCATTACTGTTCAAGTAATAACATCTACAAATCATGATTTGTGACACACTCCCACGAAATGAAGTTGAGGAGTAAAGAAATTTATCATGTGAAAATAAATAGACCTTCTTCCAGATTGAATGTAAAAACCTGGTCCCATATGTTTATCCCATTACTCAATAACTAAGGATCCCAGTATCACAAGCAGTCACCTTATTCTAACTATCCAGACTTTGGCAGAAAGATGTATCAAATTTCTTGTTAGTATCACTCCACTAATGGACATGGAGAAATTTACAATTCAAATCAACCGGAACAATCAAATGTCTGCATAAATCAAAGCTGAAATATCCAAGTGCAGACATTTTAGTTACACTGGAATTGGAATATGGGGATTCAGGTAGAACTTGTTCCTTCTTCCCATAAAATCACTTAAACTGGCTTGTGTCGGTTATGGCTGAATATTTAGCTTTCTAAGACAACATATTACTGCAATCAAACAACTTATCAAGTAGAAAGAAGCAGACAAATACAATTCTGTAAAATCTTAAGAATGCATCTTGAAGTTCTTATTTGTGTCAAGATGAAAAATTTGGTTGAGATTTACAGCTATGGCTAGAGTATTCACACTGGTAAATCAACAATTTCAATCTAAGAATAAATATACATGTAGGACGATGAAGCAGTCAGCATAAATAAAGTTAATTAAAAACATGGAGATGTATACATTATCATGTACAAGCTCAGTGTTTCAACCATCTCACTGAGACGATTGAGTCAACGTGCTCTTCATTCTTAAATCAAAATGAAACCTCAGTCAAAGCTGAGAACAATTCAAAAAGTTCTCCCTCTTTTCTCTAGCATGTCTGAGAAATCATTCTTGAACAAACATTTTAAGAAATTAAAGATTATTTCACTCCTCAAAGCAAATCACAATGAAGCACAAGAACGTTCCATGCAAATTCGTTATATTTTCTCCCACCAAAATCGTTGGCAAATGTAAAGAAAAACATAAGGCCTCCAAAACGAGTTGGTAAAGGCGCTTCGCGGCCTCGCCGCTTGCGATGATAGTCTTTTTTCGTGCGTTACATTTTTGGGGCTGTGCGTGCTATCCGGTGTGCCGCGTGCGCCTTAACTAAAGGCTAAGAAGTCAAGACCTTTGTATTTCCCAACAGTAATTTGCTTTAGAGTAGACAGACACAGCCAGAAACTAAAATAAATGCAACAATATCGTAAAGCCTTACTGTAAGGCTTTCCATAAAAAATGGGAGACAAAAAAACTAAACATAGTTTGAACTCTCATTGTGTCTGGATTAAGTTGGCTAAACTTGTAGACTGTGTACTGTCAGGGTAAATTGAATAGCAGTTGTAACATGTGTAATGGTTAAAACACATCATGGGAAATTCAAATTATTGTGATACCCTCTATTGTTAGTTTAGTGTGTCTACCAGATCATTGACATCCTCTTTTGTTACAGTAGAGTTTCTTATGTCAGTAAATGTCACAGGTGTGCTTTGATTCAAAGAAGTGAACACATTGCAGAACAACAACACCCTTTAGCAATGTCAGTTCCTAAAACATAACATCAAGAATGAACTACATGTACTTGCAAACAGAACTTGGCAGCTATGCTGTGACTTAAGGCTATTTTGAAGGATAAATTGAAAAGTGTCTTCGCTAGACAAGCAAAAATACTGTGACCCAGTTTAGTTTCCTTCGGGCGTGATGGTATCTGAACACTGTCCAAACAAAGATAGAGGATTAAAATTGAATCAAATATCTTAATGGAGCGACTTTGTGTTACTATGTGACAATTTAAGGAATCTCACATTACAAGTCTCCATTTATAAGCCTTGATGTCATGGAGACCTAATCATGTTCTCAAGAAGGTTAAATAACAATACAAACCCTTCTCCTTAGCTCTAGTAATTAGGTCAGAAGGATCCATACAGTTATTCTGATCTAATTTAACAACACAAGAAGTCTCAATATCTAGGTTATATTCTTCCAATCTTTTAGAGATTGGAGACAAACTAGGGTAAATTCATGGACTCAATCGATGAGTATTTGACGATGCTTGATAATGACCACTACACTAACTTATTAGCTATACCTTCATAGGTCTGAATATTATAGGTCCATCACTTAATTAAACACAAACAATGGGGAAGTCTTGAGCAAGGTGGAGGGGTGAATCTTCAACCCCTAAGGAGGATGGGTGAAGATTAGCTGAAGATGGGATTGTGTGGGAGTAAGTCATACTATGTTACTAATTGAGTATGGTGAATCTTCAACCCCTCAGGAGGATGGGTGAAGATTAGCTGAAGATGGGATTGTGTGGGAGTAAGTCATACTCATTACTCAGTGAGTATTAGAGTCTGGAGCAAGGTGGAGGGGTGAATCTTCAACCCCTCAGGAGGATGGGTGAAGATTAGCTGAAGATGGGATTGTGTGGGAGTAAGTCATACTATATTACTAATTGAGTATGGTGAATCTTCGACCACTAAGGAGGATGGGTGAAGATTAGCTGAAGATGGGATTGTGTGGGAGTAAGTCATACTATATTACTAATTGAGTATGGTGAATCTTCAACCCCTCAGGAGGATGGGTGAAGATTAGCTGAAGATGGGATTGTGTGGGAGTAAGTCATACTATATTACTAATTGAGTATGGTGAATCTTCAACCCCTCAGGAGGATGGGTGAAGATTAGCTGAAGATGGGATTGTGTGGGAGTAAGTCATACTATGTTACTAATTGAGTATGGTGAATCTTCAACCCCTAAGGAGGATAGGTGAAGATTAGCTGAAGATGGGATTGTGTGGGAGTAAGTCATACTATGTTACTAATTGGGTATGGTGAATCGTCACCCCCTAAGGAGGATGATTGAAGATAAGCTGAAGATAGGATTGTGTGGGAGTAAGTCATACTATATTACTAATTGAGTATGGTGAATCTTCAACCCCTAAGGAGGATGGGTGAAGATTAGCTGAAGATGGGATTGTGTGGGAGTAAGTCATACTATATTACTAATTGAGTATGGTGAATCTTCAACCCCTAAGGAGGATGGGTGAAGATTAGCTGAAGATGGGATTGTGTGGGAGTAAGTCATACTATGTTACTAATTGAGTATGGTGAATCTTCAACCCCTAAGGAGGATGGGTGAAGATTAGCTGAAAATGGGATTGTGTGGGAGTAAGTCATACTATATTACTAATTGAGTATGGTGAATCTTCAACCCCTAAGGAGGATGGGTGAAGATTAGCTGAAGATGGGATTGTGTGGGAGTAAGTCATACTATATTACTAATTGAGTATGGTGAATCTTCAACCCCTAAGGAGGATGGGTGAAGATTAGCTGAAGATGGGATTGTGTGGGAGTAAGTCATACTATATTACTAATTGAGTATGGTGAATCTTCAACCCCTAAGGAGGATAGGTGAAGATTAGCTGAAGATGGGATTGTGTGGGAGTAAGTCATACTATATTACTAATTGAGTATGGTGAATCTTCAACCCCTAAGGAGGATGGGTGAAGATTAGCTGAAGATGGGATTGTGTGGGAGTAAGTCATACTATATTACTAATTGAGTATTGAAGGGAATCAGAGTACAATATTTCACTGTGATCAGCTACAACAAGAGAGTTAAAGCCACTGGACCCTTTCGGTACAGACAAAAAAATTTAAAGTTCACAGATTTACAAATAACTTACAGGGTTTACAGAAAGTTGTCGTGAAAGACTTCTCTTGAAATATTATTCTATGAAATGCTTTACTTTTTGAGAAAACAGTAAAACAATATCAATTCTTGTTAGCGAGAATTACGGATTTATTTTAAACTCATGTCATTACACGGCGAAACGCGCGAAAACAAGAATGGGATTTCCCGTTATTTTCTGCCGACTCCGATGACCGATTGAACCTAAAATTTCACAGGTCTGTTGTTTTTTATAGAAGTTGTGATACACGGAGTGTGAGCCTTGAACAATACTGTTTACCGAAAGGGTCCAATGACTTTAAATAATGATGTTTATAATTTTGCTGATTTCTATTTCATTATTTCTGATACTTTGCTTTACTTTACAACAAAAGTGCAATGGGGATTTAAAAAAGAAAAAACCAAAAGAACAATATTTCATTGTTGACATATTATATCAGATACAACAAGTGAGTTAATTGGGTTATACAATTATGATATTAATTGTAAGACAAGAATTTGGAGATCTATAGATCAGGCTACTGTGACTGTCACTAACTGTGTACATTGTTCCTGGTGGATTCATCAATCTCTAACATCTGAGATGTGACTGTCACTAACTGTGTACATTGTTCCTGGTGGATTCATCAATCTCTAACATCTGAGATGTGACTGTCACTAACTGTGTACATTGTTCCTGGTGGATTCATCAATCTCTAACATCTGAGATGTGACTGTCACTAACTGTGTACATTGTTCCTGGTGGATTCATCAATCTCTAACATCTGAGATGTGACTGTCACTAACTGTGTACATTGTTCCTGGTGGATTCATCAATCTCTAACATCTGAGATGTGACTGTCACTAACTGTGTACATTGTTCCTGGTGGATTCATCAATCTCTAACATCTGAGATGTGACTGTCACTAACTGTGTACATTGTTCCTGGTGGATTCATCAATCTCTAACATCTGAGATCATTATTACGCCGCCAATAAAACAAAAATTGCCATTTACAAATTAATATCTGGGACACAAATGTCACAAAACATCTCAAATTAATGACCACAATAACTGAAAGCCATTCTTGTAAACCATTGTTAAAACCCCTATTCACTGTAGAAAGCTCCTTCCGGTGAAAATACAGAGTTGAATAAAGTGGGATAACAAGAGTATTCCCAGAAGATGTGACAGGTTAGACCCTGAGTGTCATGAAAAACCGGAGTCTTCAAACAAAAACAAATTTATTCACCAAAAATGTTTAAAAAAACAAGTCACAACAAACACTTGGTGCCAACAAATGGGCCTTCATATTTATAGAGAGTGAGAGAAGAAAATAAGAAAACAGCAATGTTTCCTTGTAGCGTTGACCAACGGTGGCTGGGAAATCCACTAAGGAAAAGGGCATTCCATTAGTTAATGTTCAGGTACGGAACCTAAGCCACTTAAAAAACATATCTCATATAAAAGAGAAATTGTCACAAGATGCGGGAGTATAGGGTTAATACAGAATAAACAGCACTCTGAGAAAACCCGCATAAATACTAGACATTTGGCTGCAAGGGAATCTCAGAGGAAAACCCGGGTATCCTTAGAAGGTTCTTAGAGACTCGAGAAACTGGATCAGGTTTCTTGAAGAGAGATGATTTTTGAAGACTTGTCAATCCCCCCACGGCACTCTTATCGTCAAGTAGAATGAAATGTCAGAAAGAATGAAATAGAAATCAGCTTTGAGAGAGTGGGTACACTTCAAGTTCATCACGATCATCTCAAATATTGAACAACAAACAAAGCAACAGATGAACAAAGTTTCCTTTAACAGAAAGGGGTTGAGACGACTCTTGCATTGGTGTCACAAAATCTTTTGAAATAAGGTTTGTTTTGATAGAAATTATGATATCCAAAAGATTGCCTTAATACATCCCCATCATGCAAAACCTTAAGATCAACTGAAATCTTACTGTGACTCACTACTCATGACATTTTAAAATAAATAAACCATAAATCATAAACCATGAAAGTGTCCCATCATGAAACATTCATCCATCAATCACTATCAGCTTTCTAGTGTGTTGTGTTGTGTTGTCATTTCATCTTCAAGAAAGACTCTGCTAGGGTTGAATTGTCAGACCATTAACGATTTCTTTTTGGCATTATATTACAGATCCTTGGATTGGTGAGCCGTTTGAAACAGCTTCTCTATTTTCTCACTTTAAATTGAAATGAAAATTTACACATTTGTGTTCACTTTAACTCTGTAGTTGAAGCTTGGCCAAAAAAAAAAAAAACATGAAGAGGTTTATTTCCACATGAAAATAATCTGTACATGTATGTTAGAAAATTTGCTGAGGAATCGTATTTTTATACAAACTATTTACTGAAATGAATGACCTCCTTTAAAAACTAACATTGCAATATTTCTCCAAACATGATTGTTAGAATGTTTCCATGACACTTTCCACCAAAATTTTCAGAATTTGAACTCATTCACCTCAAGCTTCCTTTCAATGTTTCATTCAAATTGCAATTTGAGAAATGAAACTGACCATGTGGTAATTCACAGCGAAGTGTATCTACTCTCAACTGCAAAAAGTCACATCTATTTCAAAAACAAATTTCTACAGAGTATAGCGCAGAGGTAGTTTTTCCTCTTTCTTAAAATTTGGATTTGCTTTGGGCTTTTAAGGGGTAACATGTAAAGGATCCTGGGAAGGAGGACACACCTTTTCACCTCTGGTCTTGAATATAACATTTAAACTTGGATGGTTATTCTTTCTCTCTATTTCAACATTAAAATCAGGCTGGTTCAGCGGTTTCTTTCCTTGCCTTTTACCTCAATAGACCCCGGTTTGAATCGCACCTCAGACCTGAGGCTTCCATTAGGATTGCGTTTGTAGTCCCTACCTGATTGTGTGGGTTTTCCTTTTTGGGGTTTTCCTTCCACATCTAAAACTGCAAACATTTCTTCTCATTCCCAATTCATCCTGTTATTGGCACTAATTGCGCTGTTGGATGTATTATAAAACAAATAAATAAATAAATACCAAATCACAAAAAGCTTGTTACATTATCACCAACAACGTAGCTACTTCACATTTTTCCTTTTTCTTGTCGCAGAGAGATTTGTGATTCACAGCTGCCTAGTTATATCTTGTCAAACATTTCATGATGTTGTTATTACCATAGACACAACGTGCTGCAATTGAAACTGATTTAACTTGTCAAACATTGCATGATGTTGTTATTACCAAAGAGACAGCGTGCTGCAATTGAATTGAAACTGATTTACATGCGTGGATAGAGCCATATGTCAGGTGCTAAAGTAACAAGACTTGTAGAGGATAATAATATGATGTTATTATTGACTGCTATGAGAATCTTCAAACAAGAACTAAGGCTAGCAGCGAGATGCACAAACAGCGAGATGCACAAACAGCGAGATGCACAAACAGCGAGATGCACAAACAGCGAGATGCACAAACAGCGAGATGCACAAACAGCGAAATGCACAAACAGCGAGATGCACAAACAGCGAGATGCACAAACAGCGTGCACAATTAAATCATCTACTGTACAGGTTTGTTTGTTATAATCACATGAATTATGGTGAATGATTCTGCACAATCATAGTGACTTGAATTATGTAAGGGGAGAAATGTCCGGATTACCTTCATACCTTATTGCATTGGATTCTTTAAAGGGAATCAAGCTTAAACTATCAAAGGCAAGAAAAACATTTTGGTTTAGAATTTGAATCCGAGAAGCGATTGTGTATTTGATTCTTCTTCTTGCACGGACATATTCAATCCAGATTTCATTGATATCTCACTAACGTGACCACCTTTTGAAATGAAATTTTCAGAAAAAGAAAAAAAAGTTCTAAAAGCCAAAGGTGTAATTGAAATGCTGTTGGTTTGTGGACTTAAAGACACTTTGTGGTGCAGCCACTTTTAACATACAAATATGTTTTGATATTTCACAGTTTTCTAATATTTCACAGTTTTCTATAAAATATGCATTAATTCTGCTGAGGTTTGTAGGGGCTTACATATACATGTACACGTATGTCTATCTTCAAGTAGATCCCAAAAGATCTGAAAGTAACAAGATAAATACGACTGTTCCTGCTGCAAGATGGTTTTAGTGAGGTAAGAAAAACAAAGTGATATCCCCAAAAGATCGGTTTACATCTTTGGTATTTTTCTTGAGGAGAGAGAAAGAAAATTGCAACGAGAGAAAATAACATTGTATTGAATGGTCTGATTACTTTCCTTGTCCATCTTGAGATCCAAGGGCTTAAGGAGATATTGCTAAGAGCTGGGCTTAAGGAGATATTGCTAAGAGCTGGGCTTAAGGGAAATTGCTAAGAGCTGGGCTTAAGGAGATATTGCTAAGAGCTGGGCTTTAGGAGATATTGCTAAGAGCTGGGCTTAAGGAGATATTGCTAAGAGCTGGGCTTAAAGAGATATTGCTAAGAGCTGGGCTTTAGGAGATATTGCTAAGAGCTAGGCTTAAGGAGATATTGCTAAGAGCTGGGCTTAAGGAGATATTGCTAAGAGCTGGGCTTAAGGAGATATTGCTAAGAGATGGGCTTAAGGTGATATTGCTAAGAGCTGGGCTTAAGGAGATATTGCTTAGAGCAGGGCTTAAGGAAAAATTGCTACAACAGAACGACCACAATTATTCCAAGACATTATTGAGAAACCTACATGTAGTTTAATAGACTAAGCACTGGCAGAAAAACAACTTTGTCTAAATGAGTAGGATTTGAAACTTTGCATGGTGGGAGTAAAATTAGGTCAGGTAAATCTCTTTTGAGTATTGTTGGTTCTTAAAAGCCACCACAAAGATCACCTTCATGTAGTTGGTCAAAATGCATACCCATCTTACATGTAGTTATTACTTTCAGATTGTTGGTGAAATCTTTTGTCTGAAGGTTATTAAACCATCTGCTTGTTGTCTTAAACAAATCAGCAAGCACTTAATGTAGAAAACCGAACATTATTATGGTAAGCATCTAAACATTCGGTTGAAATCACCAAAAGAACATGTGGTTTTTGTCCTTGAAAAAAACACAGATGAAATATCTATGTATGTTTTATACATAGATATTTCGACAAAGTAACTTAAAGGAGCACATTGCCTCGGATCGGACCAGTTGGTCTTTGTAAAGCATTTGTAATCGTTTTTTGTAAAATGCATATGGATAGAAAGATGTTGTAAAAGTAGAATACAATGATCTACACAAACATGCCTCGAAATTGCAAGGTTTTTCTTTTACCTCTTCAACTAACAAGGTCGGCCATTTATGGGAGTCGAATTTTTGACTCCCATAAATGGCCGACCGTGTTAGTTCGCAAAGTAAAAGGAAAACCACGCAATTTCGAGGCAAACTTGCATAGAGGGAAATAACTGCAACACTCCAGCTTGTTGGAAGTCTCCATGACAGCCAACATAGCAACATGTGTTAACCTAGGACACTTTATTTTCCTGTATTTAACACCTACTGTACATGTTAGACTTCAGAAGCACTTCTCTTACAATTCAAAGTACCGGTTTATTCTCTCTACATAGGAACATATTGATTGGTTTGAAGTAAGCAGGATCTGGCTACTATACTATTCATGATGGTTCTATGCACCTGTCGGCATAACTAGCATGTTCAAGAAGCAGTCCAGTAAGACTCAGAGAGTCCAAAGACTCATGGAGAGCTAAACAAACATGGTCAGATCCAATGAGCAGAATTCATTTCCCATTCATTGATGTTGTCCATAAATAAAAGGACATGAGTGGAATAGGAGAGTGTAGATATAGTCAGGGGTCACTTCATTTTAAGAGCACTGATTTGGAATGGATAAACCAGGGCTAGACTCACCTAAAATACATCCTTAGTTATTCCAAAGGGTCTAGGTACTTTTTGTAGGACAAAAAAACACAATGTCCACTGATTTACATTAAACTTACACAGTTTGAAGATAATGAGAGTAGAAAGCTTCCCTGAAAATACTACTTGCTGTGGTGCTGTAGTTTTTGAGATTGAGTAAAACAATGTTATGAATATAATTTTCTTCTCACTGATCATGAGACGAAAATCATTATAACAACGTATTTTTATGACATTGTTTTACTCATTTCTCAAAAACTACAGCACCTCTGCCACTAATATTTTTAGGTACGCTTTCTACAATCATTATCTTCAAACGGTGTAAGTTTAATTTAAATCTGTGGACATTGTGTTTTGTGTTACAAAAAGTAGC
The DNA here is from genome assembly GCF_902459465.1 of Asterias rubens. NCBI lineage: Eukaryota > Metazoa > Echinodermata > Asteroidea > Forcipulatida > Asteriidae > Asterias > Asterias rubens. Next base: position 17,965,519 of record NC_047065.1, on the reverse strand, counting down.
CAAATCCTAAACTTGGTTTAGGAATAATTCATAGTTGTCATTTATTAGTTTCATTGTACAAGGAATGATGCATAAATTAACTGATGGACACTAAATGTGCTCCCTACTTGAAATGTAACATTAAGTAAGGTTTGCAGTGACACCATGTAAGAAATCTAGTCTGTGAGTAGTAGTGGACATTAAGTAAGGTTTGCAGTGACACCATGTAAGAAATCTAGTCTGTGAGTAGTAGTGGACATTAAGTAAGGTTTGCAGTGACACCATGTAAGAAATCTAGTCTGTGAGTAGTAGTGGACATTAAGTAAGGTTTGCAGTGACACCATGTAAGAAATCTAGTCTGTGAGTAGTAGTGGACATTAAGTAAGGTTTGCAGTGACACCATGTAAGAAATCTAGTCTGTGAGTAGTAGTGGCTCTGAGAAGAGTTGGTGTTGCAGGAGATTCAGTCCCCCCATACATGTATGGTGAACTGTGTACAAACTTCTTCTGATCCTCCTTCAGCCCATGTTAATTTCCTAAATGGGGAACAGAATCTCCGGCAGACTGAGTTCCACGGGACACTGCTTGACAGTACGTTCAGTGTGCCCTGACTGTCTTACAAATAATATCGAAGTCTTGTATAGCGCCATATCTATCAAACAAGGTACTCAAGGCGCTGAGTATATGCAAACTTTCAGAAAGATAGGTTATTGCAGTGATGAAATATAAGACCCAATCATAGTTAGCACCTTATAATAAGGGTTTACAAGGTGCTACGGCACATACAGCAGCCACAGCCAGGAACACCGGGGGAACCCCTTCTCGATAAGTGCACTTTTCGATAAGTGCACTGGGTTCTTTTACGTGCGTTACAAATTACATGGGTCTAACGGCTTTACGTCCCATCCGAAGGACGAAGCAATGGTTAAGTGTCGTGCTCAAGGACCTAAGTGTCACAGCTTGGGATTCGAACCCACACTCTGATGGAAATTGTACTTTTTTTTCCACACCACTGTGGGACAGTGATTGTAGTGGTCTAGCACTATATACTAATTAGTGTAGTTTTGCTACCTACACAAATTCATTGGATTTACGTACATGTAGCGGGTATTATTTACATACCACTAACCCATCAAATTGAAATACAAGTATGAAATAGTAAGATGTAAATTTAGGATCCTTTTAACCTTTTGATCCACAGCTAATGGACATGCCAAGCTGGACAGTCTGAAATATTTCCTTTTCTGCCTCAATCCATTTGACCTTCAACCTCTAGGTCTATAGTCCAAGCCTGTTGGAAACCACTAAAAGCCTATACAGCTGCAGGGGATCTTACAAAAATCAATTTGGCCAGTAATATTGGCAACATTGTGTGGTGGTCCAAATGGCTTCAGGTCTCCCTATAAACCATTACTGTGGCTTGGCTTAGTAACTACAATCCCGGTCATATCTTGTTGGCTGGGCCCCCTCACCAGGGCCCCGTGCCCCATTTCAATTGGCTCTCATTGCGCTGTCTTCGTCACTCCCATCAACAATGAGCAGGGGGACTGAGGACAGGGGAGAGAATGTTTATTGTCAGGGGGAAGTGGACAGGGAATGTTTATTGAAACGTTGCGAATTGGCGGGTGGCCCAAGCATTTTGGCCAGGATGTAGATGAGAGGACAAGGTAATGCTAGTTTCTAACCGGCCTTATGGAAATTCTATATTGAGAGGGCAAGGCCATTTTCATTTGGGCAAGGCCATTTTCATTTGGAAAAGGGCACTTCCACTGGGAAGTCCTAAAGTCTACAGAAAACTTTTGAATGGGCAACGAGGCCTAGACCAGGGGAGAGGATGGCCTCCATGCAACTCCAGGGCTGTTGTAATAATATGTTGTGGCTTGGCTATACAAGCAATAGTCACATGTCCTTGAACATTATTACACTGAAAAGGGCCCGTTAAGTACATGTCAAAGACAATGACAAGTTTGTTGAACAATTTCTAAAGTTCACCTTTTGAAAAATTGCCTAAAAGTGACAAGTGTCATTCCTGTTTTTCCCAGAAGTAGACAGTGTATTCAAGTGAATCTTTTTACAGATGACTAATCCTACCTCTCTTTATAATTTTGCTTATAAATCAGTATTTAGATGAGAAAAAGCGACATGATGACCCCTACCTTGCATCACTGCTTCCATGTGTTTTGAGTATGTTGCTTTTATTACTCAACATTTGAATTAATGAAACAAACACAAAACACTCCAACAACTCAAATGCACTTAAAAACAAAAAAGTACATCAAAAATCTTATAACAAAGAAAAATAAACATTCAATTTTGCAGAACTGATTTACATGACATGACTATGAAGAGGAATTTTCGAGGAAGACAAACTTCAATTGTGTGGGTGTTGTTTAAATGTCACAACGTTAGGTTGAATAACACAAGGTAGACTTCAGCTTGAAATAGTGAGCTTTGAGATGAGAATGTACTGAGGTATCAAGTAAAATGAGATTTAGATCTTGAAGGAGCTATGGTCTTATTTGCATATTATTTCTGAGACTGCACGATATCAGTAACTAGAGAGGAGAACTGTCATCAGATTTCATTCTCGGATGGTGCTTGTCGCACTCTCCAGTAAAAAGTTGGGTCTAAAAAATAATACAAGGAGTACTCTCATGCTTCTTAACATCAATTCTTAAAATTACAAAAAAGATAAACTTTTTAGTTTGGGAAGAAAATAATATTTGAAACAGAAGCTTTTATGAACTGAAGAGTTTGCTTGATAAAAAAAGTGTAAACAACCTGGAACAAAATGAGTGGAGTTAGTGTTATGGCATACATACATCATAGAGAAATGAATGACAAACGACCTACATGAACAGTTTATGGTTTAAAAAACAACAGTTGTAATATTGTACAATTACACTTGTTAAGTGTAAGACTATGCAAACTTTTCCCAGCCTAGCTTGCATAATGAACAAAATCTCAGAAAAACATGAAAGTATGTCTTAATCTGTTTTGAGACATTATTGTAAAGGAGTCAAGAATGTTTTCAAAAGTACGAAACCAATAGCTATGTACAGTGTAACAACCCAACAAGATGTTTTTAAAGCAAGTTTCATTCTCAACGAAAAGGCCTTGTTAGACGGGGCAACTTTACAGGCAACTTGGAGGCAACCAACCGCAGTTCATGCTACTGGACCACGTTGGTAGCACAGGAGTAATTTTGCAAACAATGTTTTGGGATCCCAATAAGTATGTGATTAAGTGGACTTTAAAATGTGAAAGGATTCTTATCTTGGAGATTGCCTGGAATCGGTTGCCCAAAATTGCCTCGTGTAGCATGGGCATAGAGATGCAGTCTTCATAAGTTTCCCCATAATATCCACACAGTCAGGTTCTTATACTGAAGATGTGTGCATTTACAATCTCCTGGGTTCTAGGGGTAAGACATTAGCCTGCTAAAAAGTTAATACGGATTGAACTGTTCAAAGTTCAACAATGCCAGGTTCAATTCAAAGCAAATTCTTGTACAGCTCTAAAGAGTCCCCTTTCCCTTGGTGCTACCGATAATAAAACCCTAGATCGTATTTCCCATTTACAATCCACACCGGCCGCCACTTTATTGAGTGAGATATACCAGTTTCAACACAACATATAATGAAAATGGGTTTTCTACTCTTCTTAATCAAACAAGGGGAGAGTGTTTCTCATTAATTTCCCTTGGACTTTGACCACTGTGTATAGGTTCTAATAATTACCTTTGTTACTCTGAATCCTTTCTCATCAACTCCGACCTGTTTCAATATTGGTTCAGTATCTTGTTTTCAACCCAACGTGAACTTTGTCCATAATATAGCATGCCTATATGCTTTATTTTTGAAAGGACACCAACAAAAATTCTCCATGCTAGGAGGGCACCCAACATGTATGAGGAAATTTCTACTGGATCATTTGAAGGGCACCAAGGCAATGACCAAGGGGCATTGAGGCAATCGCCCTCATTGCCTCCACGAAGTATTAGGCCTTACAATAAGGCACACTCCATTAATGTGCAAGCACAATGAACATTAGTGCAATTTATCTCTAACAAGAGCGTTTCACATATATTGCTTTTCTTTTAAAGCTAGGGTACTGTAGTGGTAAAACAATGAATCACATTCATAGGTTGTATATGGCTTTTTCCAACTCGTAATATCACTTCCAGTAGAAACATTGATAACTGATATAAACCATGAATGAAAGCTGTTTACTCATTCTGTACATTGTACATCTACCGCTCTCAAATCTTAACACATGGTTCTCTTTTCAGAAGGTCTCAATATGAACAAACATTATGGTACGTGTAGCTAGCTTTAATGACAAATGTATGTTAATAGATCTTAGAATTATGTAAGCCTACTACTTTTGAACAAATAAATAGATTTGGACCACTGATACCTGCTAATCTCTTACATGTTTAGAATTCTTATTTCAAGACTGCAAAGCAAAATATATGTCAAAGCTTTGGCTGTCTATTTCCATTGGTTTTATAAACGTTCAATACAGTATGGATCTTTTGTTACACAATACATCTACTTTTCGACTTCAAGAACTTAACATTCACTTTATTGTTGTTTGCACATGTTCCAGATGGAACTATAGGCAGGAAGGACATAGTAGTGCATGAATGATTAGAGATAACATCACTGTTATATCTTATGACAAGGTGTACTCTCAGGAGAAACTATCTCCTCAGACAGAGGGTTCACGATCAAATGTAATGACTAATGAATGGAACTTAATGGTTAGAAATTATGGTTGGAACTTTTGGCTGGGACTTACGGTTGGAACTAAATGGTTGGAACTTATGGTTGGAACTAAACGGTTGGAATTTATGGTTGGAACTTAATGGTTGGAACTTAATGGTTGGAACTAAATGGTTGGAACTAAATGGTTGGAACTAAATGGTTGGAACTAAATGGTTGGAACTAAATGGTTGGAAATAAATGGTTGGAAATAAATGGTTGGAACTTATGGTTGAAACCTTTGGCTGGGACTTATGGTTGAAACCTTTGGCTGGAACTAACTGGTGGAACTAAATGGTTTGAACTAAATGGTTGGAAATAAATGGTTGGAACTTATGGTTGGAACTAAATGGTTGGAACTTATGGTTTGAACTAAATGTTGGAACAAAATGGTTGGAACTTATGGTTGGAACTAAATGGTTGGAACTAAATGGTTGGAACTTATGGTTGGAACTTAAGGTTGGAACTTATGGTTTGAACAAAATGGTTGGAACTAAATGGTTGGAACTTATGGTTGGAACTAAATGGTTGGAACGTATGGTTAGAACTTATGGTTGGAACTTATGGTTGGAACTAAATGTTGGAACTTATGGTTGGAACTAAATGGTTGGAACTAAATGGTTGGAACTAAATGGTTGGAACTAAATGGTTGGAACTTATGGTTGGAACTAAATGGTTGGAACTACATGGTTGGAACTTATAGTTGGAACTACATGGTTGGAACTTATGGTTGGAACTTAAGGTTGGAACTTATGGTTGGAACTAAATGGTTGGAACTACATGGTTGGAACTTATGGTTGGAACTTATGGTTGGAACTTATGGTTGGAACTTATGGTTGGAGCTTATGGTTGGAACTTAAGGATGGAACTTATGGTTGGAACATGGTTCCACAGCGCCCGGACAGAACCGCCTTTTGAGAACCCTGGTCATGATGCTGATCAAAAGTATTGGAAATGTATTGGATAAGAATCGTTCACACGATGAAAGTGATGATTTTACTCTTTTCAAGCATTAAAGCAAATTGTCTGTTTGCGGGAAAGCAAGGTCCCAATAAATATCTAAATCCCTACCAGACTTGAACTATCTATTCATGCCTAATACCATCTGTGTCTGTTCACACCCCATACCAGCTCACAAACAGGCTATCCATGCATCGTACCAGCTCCTTAACCATGACAATGCATGTAAAAGGAATAGTGTACCATTTAATTACTACTGACAATCAATGTTGTTTTAATTCAATACATTAAGCTGAAGACCGGTCTGTGTTTAGTCTCTACCTTAGCTCTCTAAGGAGAACCAATGCGGCTGAGTCTAAAGCTGAATAAATGTACTCAATTTAGAAGAATGATCCTTAGTCCCTAGGGAAGATTAGTCCCTTATTAAACATTTAAATATAAAGCTGGTTTTTATTCCCCTGTGGGTATAAAAACAGGCTGTGTCTAATTTTTAAAGATACTTGTCAAGTTTGGTTTTATCAAATTACTTTGTCATCTTCTTCTCTGGGAATCAAAGCCTGTCAATTCTGACTGTATTAATCTAATCAGAAAAAGCATTTTATTTCCGTTTCTTGAAAAGAGACATTGTACATCCTGTTCTGTTCCATTGTACAACATTTTATCCTAATGGTTGCAAGGGTATGTGTACACAATGTATAGACATGTTCAAAATGGAATTATACATTATCTCTGGAAGACATTGAAGACACAATCCACTAACTCTGAATCCAATGTTCCTGAACAGAAATGTGGTTTTAAGAGCACGTCACGACCAGGCATTTCTGAATGAATTAATTTGATTCATAAAAAAAATGAAAGAACCATGCTAGAATTTTATAAAACTACTAAAGCCTAAATGCTTGATATTGTAATGGCTAGCGGTGGATTTCACAAAGAGTTAAAACTAGTCTTATCTCTAGTTGTGTAGGACGAGGTTACTCGTCCTTACTTAGGACTAGCCATACGTTTTTAATATCTTCTCTTTGTAAAATCATGGTGAAATTGACACCTTGTACCTGGGCCTTGGTACGGTCACGTTGTAAATAATAGCTTGTATTAGGGCTTACCCTTGCTAGGATATCATTATAATAGCTTGTATTAGGGCTTACCCTTGCTAGAATATCATTATAAGCTTCCATACAAGCATACAGTCTTGACTTTATGTGTAAGTTTGACTAAATGTGTATCATGAACCCAGAAGATCACCATTGCTGGCGTAATTAATTGGTCTGAAACTCCACCAAGCAATCTGGGGCTTCTTATCATATCAACTAAACAAATATTAGTTGAGATTAACGGCAAATAGACTGAAGGAAAACACAATGTGGGAGGTAGCTCTTTAAATGTCAGGCAGGAGTACTATGCATTACTTTGTTGATGTTCTGCAAACATGTTCATCTCATTGTGGAGGTTGGATGATCTCATGCAGGTAGCCAAGGACAATAAGAAAGTTGAGCTAATGTACACTGATTACATTTTACAATCATATTGTGAATATTGTACTATACAAATGTACATGTAAATCAAGCTACCGTGAATGCACCACGTACAGGTCTTTCATGGAGTAAAAGACAAAGTCATCAAGGCAGGCATGGAATTACTTGGATGCTATGGAGACCATGGCCTCTCTTGCCCCTGGTTTTGGCCTTGATGCCTCCAAGAAGTTTCCTATAGACTTTAACATTTTCGAATGAAAGGGCCCTTTTCAAAATGAAAATGGCCTTGCTCTCGGCCTGTCAAGTACATGAACATGACCTTGTACTTATACTAAAAATTGAAATCTTGACTGCCTCTGTTTATGGTGAAGTATGTTTTCATTTGTAATCCTCTTGGAATCACTGTATACATTCTGCTTGCAGAAGCGCCAACTATCTGCAGTAGCTGTGTAAAGCCAAGATTCATTAGTTACACTAAGGAGGCAATACAAGCAAAGCTCTAGACTGTCCTATCCATCAGCCCTGATACAAACTCAAGGACATGAAATCAAGTCTGGAAGACTATAGTCAGTTTTTCAGTATCAGGGAGTCAAATCCACCAAACACTCTGAATCCAGTACATTTTAATATTTAGTACATGTACATGATGAACATGTACTAAATATTCATATAGTTTTTCGTTGTTTAAACCCTCCAGTCAGGGAGCTGTTTAGACTTCTGGACAAGTCGTTAAATCGGCCCCACGCGCTGAGATAGTGCTCTTGCGAGATCACTGCTCTCGCATGAACTGGTGGCTCCCCGATTTCGACTCCTCATTTAACGACTTGTCCACAAGTCTAGGAGATGTTTGGTCGCAAGTGGAACGTTATCAGCACATGCTTTTTCCATACATGTAGGTTAAAAAATATAGTTTTTGCATTTTTGTCAATGATTTCTTTTTCTTTGTGTGTTGTTAACACGTCCAGTAAGCTTATTTGTTTGCGTAATTAACTAATTTAATGAACAATGGACATGCTTGCCAATTTTGTACATAGAATATGCTGGCAGAGTTTTGATTGGTCTTCTCTTTGACCAATCACTGACCCTGTTGGTTGATGCAGCTTAGGCTACACTGACCCTGTTGGTTGATGCAGCTTAGGCTACACTGACCGTTAGGCTACACTGACCCTGTTGGTTGATGCAGCTTAGGCTACACTGACCCTGTTGGTTGATGCAGCTTAGGCTACACTGACCGTTAGGCTACACTGACCATGGAGGCCATGATTTAATGAGGGCTGACTAGTGTCAGATGTCAATAACGACAATGCACTTATTAAAATATGTCAGCAGGTGCTGACTGCAGGATCTATGGGCACATTTCTAAGAACAATGAATTCCTGGAAAACCTACTGCCACAGAATTCCATAACTGAACTAATTACAATATCGATGATCTGCAAAACATTCCTGAAGGTGTTGGCTTTTAATTATCATCTGTCAATCAGTATTAGAAACGTTTCTCAATGTAAGGTAGGATTAAATGTAGGAAAGTACAGTCCAATCAATCATGACCGGATAATTAAAATGTCCCTGATCAAACAATGATGTAAGAAGCCGACTGGGGGGGGGGGGGGGGGTGGGTGCAATGATTCAATACCTGAATGGATCACCCTGTTGGAATATGAAAGTCAGTCTGTTACATGTTCAGACTTGTATGTTATGAGATGGATATATATGTCTTATTCATCACCATTGTCATTTGGCTGCTGTGTAAGCAAAGTTTGTTTTATGCTGCTCTGTCTTGACCCACTGTGGTTTTGATAGCTAGATAGATAAATCATAGTGATGTCAGCCTGCAGTATGATACCATGTGGTGAATGCATACAATTAAACACATGTACATGTATGTACACAGTTACTTCCATGCACAGTTGTGTTACCATAGAAAACCGTTGTACTTGAATGGTTTCAAATGATTGGTCAACTCACCAGGAACTGTTGCACAACAAGAGCAGTCTTACATTGTAAGTGCCCAAAACAAGCGTCACAATTAATTCTATAGACGATGTGACCTCTGACGTCACTCGAAAACCCTGAAAACATGATTCACGCGCATACCGCCGGGTAAAACCTTTGTGTTTTGGCAGCCAGCTAGAAAGTGTATGCAATCTTACCATGACTACGTGTCTCTTTGCCCGGCGAAACATGACATATACAGTGTTTTGTCAACAGAGGGCGGTTTGAATGTAAACACAGGTCACATCGTCTATACGTTCCTTCCAAATCAAGCATTATATTTTGATTTTGATATTGATATCTCACCTTGGCCCAGGTTTAGGCGACCGTCCAGCTATAAGATCATCTAGAATCTCATTCATATCGTTGACTTCTAGATCTTCATAGTAATGATCATTGACTTGAACCATCGGAGCATTGACACAAGCCCCAAGACATTCTACTTCATTCAGGGTAAACATCTTATCTTGGGTTGTCTCACCCACCTTGATGCCTATAAGGAATCATAAATAAGATCATGTAAGACACCCACATTGATTCCTTGATGGCAGAATAAGGAATCATAAATAAGATCATGTAAGACACCCACCTTGATTCCGTGATGGCAGAATAAGGAATCATAATTAAGATCATGTAAGACACCCACCTTGATTCCTTGATGGCAGAATAAGGAATCATAAATAAGATCATGTAAGACACCCACATTGATTCCTTGATGGCAGAATAAGGAATCATAAATAAGATCATGTAAGACACCCACATTGATTCCTTGATGGCAGAGATAATTATTCATTTGTATGACATCTTCTTGCTCTGTGGTTAAAGGTGTGATGAGTTATTTTTAAATGTTTTTTCCGTTAATAAAAGTGTTAATTTCTTTATTAAGTTAAACAAAATCAAGTAAGACCAGTTTTTATGATCAGAGCATAGTGATCACTTGTAACACCACTGAATCTGTTTTATAAATGGTCTCACACAATCTACATGAAAATATTCACAAATATATGAAACAAACAATACAAAATTAAATGTTCATCATTTTGAATGTCACCTGTGACCCTGAAATACTAAAATTTAATGTTCACCATTCATAATGCAACACAAACTGTAAACACTTCCATCAAATTCACTGTATACTCAGTACTTTCCACATGCTCTGTGAAGGAAGAACAAACACAGGCTTATTCACTGTGTGGGATTCGAACCCTAAACCATCATTGTATACAAGTAGTTCATTACAGCAATAGACCTCGTTTCTCATGGCTAGTCATTACTAGTCACCACTGTGTGGGATTGGAACCCTAAACCTCTGATGTGTTCACAATACAATTATTACATCATTGTATTTAAGCATGACAAGTAGTTCATTGCAGCAATAGACCTCGTTTCTCATGGCTAGTCATAACTAGTCATCACTGTGTGGGATTCGAACCCTAAACCATCATTGTATACAAGTAGTTCATGACAGCAATAGACCTCGTTTCTCATGGCTAGTCATAACTAGTCATCACTGTGTGTGATTCGAACCCTAAACCTCTGATGTGTTCACAATACAAGTATTACATCATTGTATTTAAGCATGACAAGTAGTTCATTACAGCAATATACCTTGTTTCTCATGGCTAGTCATTACTAGTCATCACTGTGTGGGATTCTAACCCTAAACCTCTGATGTGTTCACAATGCAATCAATACATCATTGGAAACAAGAAGTTCATGACAGCAATAGACCTTGTTTCTCATGGCTAGTTATTGAATCAAACCCCAATAGTCTACAAATGTAGATACCTAAAAATGAAGTATGTTTGATTTATTCCAATCCTAATCTGGATGCACGAATAAATTGCTTTATCCCCAAAACTCTCAACAAACACTACACTAAAAACAGTAACATGAACGAGACACCTTGCAACAAGTTAATTTAAAGGATACATGTATTTCTGAACTTTCTGATCTTGATTTCTTAGGACATGTCTACAGGTCACTGATCTTCTAAATGTGTTAACATTGATGGAACGATTATGCATGATGTAGTTAACATTCAATACACAAAGGAATTAGGATCAAAGTGGACAACATAGATTCATGACTACATTAATGCTGCACTGAATGTATAAACATTGTAAATCTATGAGTGACTACACTAATGGTGTACTGAATGTACAAACAGCATAGTTTCATGGCTAAAGCTACGTAGGCCCATGGAATTCTACCTCCATGGTAGGCCTACTCAACAGTGTAGTTTGATTGCTACATTAATGCTGTATACATGAAAGTCTGCTGAAACATGTATTTATCGTTGTAGATTCATGACTACATTAATGCTACTATACTGTAGGTCTACTGAATGTATAAACTCTGACATTACAAAGACTGTGGAGGATATTAACCTTAAAGCATTACATTTTCGTTGAGGTGTGGCTATCATGATTTATTTCAACAATTCTTCTTCATGTTTTTTCCCCCCTCTATTTCAATACAATTTATCCTTATTTCTAAGAATTAACTTTGTTAAAAACGTTGATCACAATTCTTTTTTATTTCCCAAATGTGTTTTCCTTATTTTTTTATTGTACATTTTGTATTTAATTTTTTTTAATTTATTTTTAAAGCACTCTGATGGAAAAAAGCAAAGTATTAATAGCTTATTGGAATGTCCGGAGACTTATAAAACACTCCCTTTAAAAGAAACCAATAAGAAGAAATAGTCAGGTCACTATATATGAAATTGGAATTACACATCAATATCAGTTAGTGTACAGGAAGCCTGACACTGATGACGTGATATCAAAGTTGTTTTGTTTCCCTCTGGATTTCAAATACTGTTGTACAAAGTCTTTACCTTACTATGCTCCTATGTGATACTTGAAGTTGACGTCAGATTGCGCATTTCCATGACAACCATGGACAAAGCTAATTTGAGATTAGTTGCATATGGTGCAAACCATAGGGGTGGGCAGACAAATAGAGTTTGAGGAAAGTCAATTCAAAAGAAAGTCAATTCAGAGGAAAGTCAATTCAGAGGAAAGACAATTTAGAGGAGGGCAGACCAGACTGAAGTTGTTACATAACAAAATAATTAAAGGCTGCCATTTCTACATCTCCTGATTTTGCCTGACCTTAGGGAAACATCAATTGCATGATTGCTTAGCTGCAAATCATTACAATTTTGTGTTTTTTACTGCTCCAAATCTGATGTTACAGGATTTGGGTACTTTTTCAAAATGTCCATAGATTTACATTAAACTGACAGGGTTTGAAGATAATGATAGTGGAAAGCTTCCCTTCAAATATTACTTACAGAGGTACTGTACATGTAGTTTTTGAGAAATGAGTAAAACAATGTCATGAAAATACGTTTTTAAAAATTAAAAGACGAAAACATTTTTCATGACATTGTTTTACTTATTTCCCAAAAACTACAGCACCTCAGCTTGTAATATTTTCAGGGAAGCTTTCTACTATCATGATCTTCAAACTATGTAAGTTTAGTGTAAATCTGTGGACATTGTGTTTTTTGTCCTACAAAAGTTACATAGACCCTTTAAAATCTTAAAGGATACCCGTTTTCTTACAATAACCTTCTTTTGTCTTCACTTTCTTGAGAAAACAGCATCAAGTTTCTGAAACTGATCATATTTCCATCAATCACAGTAGACCAAAAACAACAACAGCTTGACTCAATTTAACATAAGACAATAATGTCCCCCACAAACCATCCAAACAAAAGGATCCAAGGCACTTGAAATCTTCTGTTTGATTTCCTTAATGATAATGTAGCTCTATAAATCATCTTGAAGCACCTTACAGAGGATGTAAACTATAACAAATGTCTCTCCATCTTTAACGATGCACTTTCCTCTAGACCCACAAATAAGAATTGATGAGACTGTCTCCTTCTTGATGAGAACACACAAGGGATACTTCATGTAATGCAGAGAAATATGTCCTTAAGATACGTGGAACTTTAAGATGCTTCCTTCAGACAAGTAAATAATAATAACAATAATGGCTTCTTATAAAGCGCCTCAATCTGTCAGTCGGACACTCATGGCGTTCAGTGTTTTTCCTGCAAGGTATAATGGAGCTAAGTTAGGTATGAGACCTTGTCCTTTACATCAAGCACCATCAAGTAGTTAACAAGGTGCTGTGGTGCAATAGGCTGCCAAATCAAACCAGGAACACTGGGGCGAACATGACCTGATGTATGGCTTTACAACCCATCCGAAGGGTGCATCAATAATGGTTAAAGACACTGGACACTATTGGTAAATGTCAAAGACCAGTCTTCTCACTTGGTGTATCTCAACATAATAACAAACCTGTGAAAATTTTAGCTTGTTTGGTCGTCGGAGTTGCGAGATAACTATGAAAGAAAAAAACACCCTTGTCGAACCAAGTTGTGTGGTTTCAGATGTTTGAAATTCTAAACTTGAGGTCTCAAAATCAAATTAATGGAAATGACTTCTTTCTCAAAACCACGTCACTTCAGAGAGAGCCGTTTCCCACAATGTTTTATACCATCAACCTCTCCTCACTACTCATTACCAAGTGAGTTTTTTTGCTAATAACTATTTTGAGTAATTACCAATAGAGTCCACTGCCTTTAAGTGTCTTGCTGAAGGACACAAGTGTCCTGACTGGGACGCGAACCTGAACTCTGCTGATCAGAACGACCAGAGCTTGAGTTCGGTGCTCTTAACTGCTCGGCCACGATACGCCATTAAGCCTTAAGTCAACTCCTTAAGAAAACTTTGATGGATTAGGAGGAAATTTAGTAAATTTTTCACACGCCCTTTGTAATTTTTGTCAGTTCAGGCTTTTCAATAATATAAAAGGATGTCTACATTGGACTGGTCTGGATAAAGATGAGTCAATATTGTACCTTGTGTCTTATTTGACGATGCTCAAATAGATATTGTCTTCCTATTTAATGCATGATAAGGTCTACAGCTGATGCTAGTTGTGTACAAACCTTGCTCTATTAAAGCCATTGGACACTTTCGGTAAACAGTATTGTATATTGTATAACAATGCATATTAAATGTAAGCTTGTCCAGTTTACTACAATGTCTATTATGTATTCTTGACTGATTACATTATCTTCATCCAGTCCTTCAACAAGAAACAAAAGAGGATGATAGGAGTTATAAATTCAAGGTCTTTCTGATGTATTTGTGTAATGATCCAAGTATAATCGCAGACACATGAACCTTGTCAATTCCAACAACTCCTAACATTAAGAAGCTGAGTATCGTTATTGTACATGATGGTTATTTCAATCCTGCCATTTTTTATGTTACAATGAACACTTTACCTTTCCATACATTAAATAATAATTAAACTTAATAACTAAATTTACAACGTGCAGGGGGGCGCATTCAGCAGCGCCACTGCCAGAAACCTCAAGGCAAACCTCTTCTCTTAACGAATAGTGCAGCTGTGTTCATTAACAAGCATTACACGGCACATGGGATCAAACATTGGCTTTACATCTCATCTGAAGGTCCAACAAGCAATAATTGTTAAGTGTCTGGCTTAAAGACACAAGTGTCAAGGCCAGGACCCCAACCCAAACTCAGCTGATTAGAAACACTTGAGCTTAATTCCGGTGCGCTTGACCGCTCAGCCACAACGCGCAGTATTATAACCAAAGGTATAGAATGTACAACATTTTAGAATATTACATGCAGCTGAAAGTTCCACTATTTTCTCTCTATCTGAATAGTGTACAAACATTAATATTAAAATAACCCAATGTTGCCTTCAAGCTCAATGCACAATGCTTTTAAAATAGTTTTTTTTTATGTATCAAAGACAAACAAATTTTCAAACCATCCCCAACCCCCTTCCTTTACCAACCCACTCAAAGGCTTTAGATCATTCAAGCCTAACATTAATGTATGCACTTGTGATGAGGGTTTAAGCTCTTAAGCTGGGAGTATACATTGACATGTTAGGTTGTTTGCATCATTGACCAGTACATTCTCCAAAGAGCATTATCATCTACTTTAAAGCAACATAATAATGAGACTATTTTTGTACGAAGCAGTCACGTTTTTGGATTACATATAAACCTTGTTCAATTTGAATTGATTGCAGTTATGGGGTATTTTCCAACCTCAGTTTGGGTTGTGGCTATGGCTTGGGCTCCACCATAGATTTTGGAGCATTGTACATTTTGCAGTGTTTCTAAAATCAAGCAAAGCCCACAGTCAGATGATCTTAGAGCTGGAACCAAGAACTCGAGACCAAGCCAAGGTTTGGGAAAAAAAACCTAAAATGAAATTTCTTTGGAGGGAAAAGAAGGCTGATCTTTAATGTTTGCCTGCAAATTAAAGCATTGAAATAAAGACAATCTCAGGTGAAAAATGAAGTCTGATGAATAAAATAAAGACCAATCACTAGAAACTGGAGGTCAAAAATTGTTGGCTAAAAAAAAGAAAAAAAAAAAAGGTTAGAGTCACCCAAGAAATGATTAATAACAAAACGGAAATTCACTTTTCCCCATCACTGAAAAATCTGTAGCAATCAATATCTCATTACAGTACCATGAAGGCATACGTGTACAGTGGTATTCTGTCATCATTGCATTGAGCGTCCAATCAAGTCAACATTGCCCCCCCCCCCCTCTCTCTCACTACCCAACCTCTCTCCCTCCCCAACCATCACCACCGAGCTCTTTTCAATTAAATTGATTTCCTGGTACATCCAAGGGTCAAGAAAGTTCATCTAACTGATTCAGTGATCCTGTACTAAGGGTATTCAATAAGTAACTCATTGATTCAGTGATCCTGTACTAAGGGTATTCAATAAGTAACTCATTGATTCAGTGATCCTGTACTAAGGGTATTCAATAAGTAACTCATTGATTCAGTGTTCTAAATCCTCTAATCGGTAACTCATTGATTCAGTGTTCTAAATCCTCTAATCAGTAACTCATTGATTCAGTGTTCTAAATCCTCTAATCGGTAACTCATTGATTCAGTGTTCTAAATCCTCTAATCAGTAACTCATTGATTCAGTGTTCTAAATCCTCAAATCAGGAACTCATTGATTCAGTGTTCTAAATCCTTCAATCAGTAACTCATTGATTTAGTGTTTCAATCCTTCAATCAGTAACTGATTGATTCAGTGTTCTAAATCCTTCAATCAGTAACTCATTGCTTCAGTGTTTCAAACCCTTCAATCAGTAACTCATTGATTCAGTGTTATAAATCCTCTAATCAGTAACTCATTGATTCAGTGTTCTAAATCCTTCAATCAGTAACTCATTGATTCAGTGTTTCAAACCCTTCAATCAGTAACTCATTGATTCAGTGTTCTAAATCCTCTAATCAGTAACTCATTGATTCAGTGTTCTAAATCCTCTAATCAGTAACTCATTGATTCAGTGTTCTAAATCCTTCAATCAGTAACTCATTGATTCAGTGTTCCAAACCCTTCAATCAGTAACTCATTGATTCAGTGTTCTAAATCCTTCAATCAGTATCTCATTGATCCAGTGTTCCAAACCCTTCAATCAGTAACTCATTGATTCAGTGTTCTAATTCCTTCAATCAGTGTTCTAAATCCTATTTTATACAAGTAACTCATTGATCCGGTTCTAAAACTTCTTGTTATAAAAAAAATCATGAACTCAATGATTTTGCCTTCTCAATCTAGGACAAAAGTGTTCATGAAATATTCATCAGTGAGTAACTGATTCATTCTTATCAATTCAGCGATTTTAATTTAAATTCAGCAAACCTAAGTATGAAATATCTCTTCTTACAGGAATGCATTGTACAACATACAGACATGAAAGTTCATTACTTCAATATGACATGAAATATTAGAAAATGGAAGACAAAAATTAAGGTACATGTATTGTACATCAAGCCATACAATTGTTGTGGATCGGCAACTCTGAAAATAATATCGGACGAATGAGCAAGTGCTAATTGCTGAGACATCTATTTCTTTTCAAAACTTTTCAAAACTTGAATGAATTTCAAAATTGGTGTTGCCATGAATTTGGCAAACAGTGAAACAAAATACCTAATTATCAATCAATACTACAAGAAGGTAATACATGTAGGTTTATAGCTTTCTTCCTTTGTTTTTGAAAAATGTTTTGATGCTGTGTGTATTGTCATCATCATAGAGTCATGGACTGACAATTATTACATTATAAATCAACATCGCTACCAATGAATATGTCACAGAATAATAAAACAAAACAGACATGTTGGTTAACAATCAGACAGTGGCTTGAGATATCGCCAAACACCATTCCCAATAAGGCAATACATTTATCATGGTCTATAGCACAAATGACTACTACTACGTGTACGTTACATCATTGATCAGATGTCATCATCACAACTCATTAAATTGCTCTTTACTTTCCCAGAAATATGATGCAATTGGTCATTTCAAAACTGAAAACCACTTTGACTAATCCAACCATGCCAAATGTACTGAACATTCCTGCTTTGCTTTGCTTTGCTTTCTATGTACCGTATATAAAAAACAGCCATCTACAAATTTGCTCTGTAATTATAATGTCTTTGGAGCAATTACCAGTCCGTGTTTGAAATTTCAGTACTGCTGCTTCTAAGATTTACCGACTCTTAGATGATCAAGATATGACTTGTAGATGCTTTTGACATGAGATGCTAAATAAAGATGCTGTGCATTAAATTAACACAACGTGTCACAAATATAAGAAGGTAAGATCACGACCTTGGTAAGATAAATGACCAAGCAGCCTCCACTCTCAAGCATCATAAGAAAACGCAGACTGCAGTGGTTTGGTCGCATCCAATGAATAGGAACCAATCGCAACTCTACAACTGGTCACCAACCCATGGGAAATGTAAATGAGGGTGCCCTAGGACAACATGGAAATATGTAATCCAGAGGGACCTGTCCAGACTGGTGGGAACTGGTAAAGACTTTGTACTGGGTTGAGACTTGGTACTGGGTAAAGACTTGGTACTGGGTGGTCGGTGGAGGAGGCAGAAGTGGCAGCTCAAGACCGGTCTATTTTGAAGCTTCTCACCAGACAGGCAGCTGGTGCAGAAATGTATAATGCTGACTGATGATGATGAGTGCCCATTGAATGAGGTGCATGCTGGTCTAGCTAGCGATCAAACATTCCGCGCCTAACACGTACATACTGAGTATTCTTGAAGGTCATTGGTGTAGTATTTTGCATGAAATGGAGGATACATTGATTGTCTGAAAGGACAAATTAAAGTGAATTCCCCATGTATGATGAGAATAATGTATAAATCTTGATTCATGTTAAATTTGATAGGACATCATGACATCACTACATCCGTGAATCTTACGGGATTATAACCATAGAGCTATATATATTGACTAGAGCGCTAACTTGCTCCGCGTTTTGAAGCCACCCTGAGCGCATACATGTTTGATGTGTTGCGTGACTACGGAACGATTTTAATTTGAAGAGAACACACATTGCCGCAATTTTTTTTTAATTCGGCATGTGCGCTTTCGTACGCGACTGCCCATTCGCGCACGTCCGCGCTACGAAAACCGTATGTTCGACTTGATTGATGTACTAAAAAAAGTATACGCGCCTTTTGAACATGACGCAAATGGCGCTTGCAGTTTTGTACGCTCATCAGCAGATTGTGCGTTCACATTTGCTGCATTTTTTGCTTCGATGACACATAGAAAAGAACAAACGCACTATCATGCAAATAGCCGTACAATTGCCGTACAAAATTTCAAGCTTTTGTATTGGTTTGTACATAAACATGGATGCGCCCACACGGCTTCAAAACCTTAGTGCGTGTATAACGGGGTGTTAGCGCTCTAGTCAATATATATAGCTCTATGATTTTAACCAACTAAGTCATTGTAAGATTTAGTGCTTGCGGTTCAAGCGAGCAAGTCTCGCTTGGCTGAGGAAGCTACACTTAAATGGAGTTGAATCATTTTTTAATTTCCTGTGTAACACAGTACATTGTACCCCTTTGGTTTAATATGACATGCAGGCAAACCATGACTGATATTCAATTTAGGAGATAAATAACATTGTCATTTGAGAGGGTGACGATACAAGGACATTGCTACCACATACATGTACAGTGTTAAATGGAAACATCAAACTGAATACAGGGCTCGATTTCACAAAGCAATAAATTATAACATTTTATCAGAATCACCATAGTGATTTGTATTGTTTGGACTCATTTGATCATTGAAGTTCCAAGAAAAAGATGAAAAAAAACACCTTTGTTGAACAAAATAGCGTGCTTTCAGATAGGAATAAAAGGTTTCTGGGCAGAGTCTTTGATTATTTGAGTGAGAAATTACCTCTTTCTCCAATAAGTTACTTCAGAGGGAGTCTCACAATGTTTTATACCATCAACAGCTCTCCCTTGCTTGGTACCTAGTAAAAGTCTTATGCTAAAAAATATTTTGAGTAATTACCAAACATGTACATGTACAGGGGTCGATTTCACAAAGAGTTAGGACTCGTCTTATCTCGAGTTAAGACGAGTAACTCGTCCTAACTTAGGATTAATCTTAAGGTCTGCATGCTACAGTGCACGGTTGGGACTCGTCCTAAAGTCCTAAGATTAGTCTTAAGTTAAGAAGGGTTTTGTGAAATCGACGGCTGGGCCTTTAATGTTTACTACTGCCATTGGTATTTAAAGGCAGTGGACACTATTGATAATTACTCAAAATAACTATCAGCATAAAACCTTACTTGGTAATGATTAATGGGGAGAGGTTGATAGTACAAAACATTGTGAGAAACGGCTCCCTCTGAAGTAACGTAGTTTTCGAGAAAGAAGTAATTTTCCACTTATTTGATTTTGAGACCTCAAGTTTAGAATTTGAGGTCTCGAAATCAAGCATACCAAAGCACACAACTTCGTGTGACAAGGGTGTTTTTTTCTTTTGTAGTTATCTTGCAACTCCGACGACCAATCAAGCTCAAATTTTCACAGGTTTGTTATGTTATGCATATTATGTTGAGATACACCAAGTGAGAAGACTGGTCTTTGACAATTACCAATAGTGTCCAATGTTTTTAATGCAAATTTATAACAAAGCTTCCTATCCAGCTAAAAAAGGGAAATAGTCTTTGGATTACACATGTACGTGTTCAATTGTCACTTAGTGAGTGCTATGGCTATGTTTTATAACCTCAGTTTAATTCCAAGTCTCAATCTCATTATATTAACGCTTCTATTGTATTCCACATTAACGACTTAGATAAACCCATTACGTCTCTTGTCAATGCTAGAGATGGATCGCTGCATCACAGAAGCATTCACGTATTTAGCTTTTTCTTCTGTGGTTCTTCTACATCTACAATGTACGGGAGATCTCATCAAAGCCTGTTCAGAATCTCTTGTATTGCGTGCATTAACGATCTTATGTACAAATTAATTAGGGCTAGGGGCTTTGAAATCCTTTTTTGTTCCCACCACTCTTGGGATGTCTTGGTTTTTAATTTTTCTTTCTTGCACGGTCTAAAGATGTTTTGACAACGACTGTGGGCAAACTTAGATGATCTAATAATAAACTGATGTTGTGAACAATGATTTAATTGTGCTTTCCGAGATTGCATTGATTGGATGGTGTTTGCTAACTGGATATACAAATGTTAGAGTGTGGCAGGGTTCACTTTTAGTGTTTGGCCAGTAAACACAATAGGCCAAGCCCGGTGGTCTTGTCTTTTATTAATTTCATAAATTTCATCATTGTTTAATCTTTGCAAAAGTACTGGCAGCGAGCGTGAACATTTCTTAAAAATAGACTTACACACAAACACAATTGAGAAATAATCTCTCTGAGTGCTTGTTCAACTCATTTTGATTCTGGTCTTGTTAAATAAACTCTGGTCCATTATAAAATTCAAGCAAGAAACCTTTACAGTGCATTCTTTTCACTGATTATCAACCAGTCTACTAAGACCAATGGGTTTTCTATTTTGTTTACTTCCATAAAGCAATGATGTAACATCACTTTAACTTCTCACTACCAAACACCCTTATGTCTGTATCTCTCACATCTTTAGTCTTTTCACAGTGATCATCATTCAACCACTCAACCCAAGGTTGTAGTATTATTGAGTGGTTTATTTATTAAAATTGTTCCAAGCAGCCATGGACTGAAATGCAACAGTATTACAATTAAAAATACATACTTCCATTTCACACATCATTGGGTGCACACTAAGTACAAGAGCCCATGTATTTACATAGACAGGATGTACTTACTTACACTGGGCTGACTGTACTTTCTAGCATCAGTTACTAGAAGATTCTACAGGTTTTGTGCATTCTGATAACTCTATCGGTTTGTAAATAATGCATAATATGAAAACATGTCAAAACAAATCAATTCGGTTGGTCCCATGTGTTGTGTAAACGCATGTAAAAGAACCCAGTGCACTTATAGTAAAGAGAAGGGGTTCGCCTCGGTGTTCGCCCCGGTGTTCCTTGTAAACCATTACATGGTGCTAAGGATTAGGTCTTATATCTCAAACTTCATCCCACTCCTTGCAGTAATAATACCTGGCGCTTTGTATCCTTTGGCAAAAGGCTCGTTATAAATCGGTTATTATTATTATTATTAATTCATCTGCTTTTTGGGTTCTAATCGAAGCACACATGTAACGTACAGGTCTTGAACTTGGCTCTTAAAGAGGCATAGTAATGTTGCTCTTAAAGAGGCATAGTAATGTTGCTCTTAAAGAGGCATAGTAATATTGCTCTTAAAGAGGCATAGTAATGTTGCTCTTAAAGAGGCATAGTAATGTTGCCTTTAAAGAGGCACAGTAATGTGGCTCTTAAAGAGGCATAGTAATGTTGCTCTTAAAGAGGCATAGTAATGTTGCTCTTAAAGAGGCATAGTAATGTTGCTCTTAAAGAGGCACAGTAATGTTGCTCTTAAAGAGGCATAGTAATGTTGCTCTTAAAGAGGCACAGTAATGTTGCTCTTAAAGAGGCATAGTAATGTTGCTCTTAAAGAGGCACAGTAATGTTGCTCTTAAAGAGGCACAGTAATGTTGCTCTTAAAGAGGCATAGTAATGTTGCTGTTAAAGAGGCATAGTAATGTTGCTCTTAAAGTGGCATAGTAATATTGCTCTTAAAGAGGCACAGTAATGTTGCTCTTAAAGAGGCATAGTAATGTTGCTCTTAAAGAGGCACAGTAATGTTGCTCTTAAAGAGGCATAGTAATGTTGCTCTTAAAGAGGCATAGTAATGTTGCTCTTAAAGAGGCACAGTAATGTTGCTCTTAAAGAGGCACAGTAATGTTGCTCTTAAAGAGGCATAGTAATGTTGCTGTTAAAGAGGCATAGTAATGTTGCTCTTAAAGAGGCACAGTAATGTGGCTCTTAAAGAGGCATAGTAATGTGGCTCTTAAAGAGGCACAGTAATGTGGCTCTTAAAGAGGCACAGTAATGTTGCTCTTAAAGAGGCACAGTAATGTTGCTCTTAAAGAGGCACAGTAATGTTGCTCTTAAAGAGGCATAGTAATGTTGCTCTTAAAGAGGCATAGTAATGTTGCTCTTAAAGAGGCATAGTAATGTTGCTCTTAAAGAGGCATAGTAATGTTGCTCTTAAAGAGGCATAGTAATGTTGCTCTTAAAGAGGCATAGTAATGTTGCTGTTAAAGAGGCACAGTAATGTTGCTCTTAAAGAGGCACAGTAATGTGGCTCTTAAAGAGGCATAGTAAAGTGGCTCTTAAAGAGGCATAGTAATGTTGCTCTTAAAGAGGCACAGTAATGTTGCTCTTAAAGAGGCACAGTAATGTGGCTCTTAAAGAGGCATAGTAATGTTGCTCTTAAAGAGGCATAGTAATGTTGCTCTTAAAGAGGCACAGTAATGTGGCTCTTAAAGAGGCATAGTAATGTTGCTCTTAAAGAGGCATAGTAATGTTGCTCTTAAAGAGGCATAGTAATGTTGCTATTAAAGAGGCATAGTAATTTTGCTCTTAAAGTGGCATAGTAATGTTGCTATTAAAGAGGCACAGTAATGTTGCTCTTAAAGAGGCACAGTAATGTTGCTCTGGTAAGGGGCACCTCTTTGAAGAAAATGTCAATTTGTATTGAAACTGTGCAAAGGGCACCACAGCAAAAGCACAAGGCATCACAGCAATTGCAATGGGTGTTGTGGGTTAACTTGAGGCCTGCATGTGTGGAACAGCTGGACGACAGTGAAAGATTGCACACACTTATAGAAGCAAGAATGCGAGTAACCTGAGCAGATAAAAGAACCTTTGATTTCATCTAGACATTTTGTTGATTGAAATAGGGTCAACTTTCTGCTCCAGATGTTAATCACCCGTCTGGAGCTATGTACCAGAAGTAAACTACACTGTACACGACATGCTTTCTATTCACACATGACATATGTTTCTCTAATACCCATAGTGTGGATACATACAAGTACAGCGTAAAACAGCAAATTATCCTCAGCAATTATTGACAATTTGTCATGACTGGGATTCCTTCATCAACTGGTCTTCCCTCCTGGCATCAGGCCAAATTTCATGGCTCTGCTTTTTAAAGCAGAAAATATTGCTTAACAGTTTTCTGTTAGCAGAAATGAGCAGGAAACCGGTCACAAATTGTACTTGTGACATGGTACTTTGGCTGGTAACCTTTTTCTAGTAATAATAAGCATAATTTTGTTGTGCTTAGCTGCTTTTTGTGCTCAAGCAGCTCAACAAAATTGAGACCTCGGCCAATTATTATTGTTGGTTTATTAAAAATCATTAAAACTTGGCAGCCAGAGGCTGAATTGCAGTTAAAATTACCGGTAGAGGGCATAAGAATACTATATTAAAATTACAGAAAAACATATAAGTATATTTATTTAATATTAATTTTGGTTAAAAAAAAAAAAAAAATAATATTCTTTATCCCCGATGCAAATTTAACATCTATTATATCGTTGCAGTACCCGCTGCCAAAACATAGGATTCGAACTGCCTCTAGCTGCTGGGAAACCTCGGTAGTCTAGTTGGTAAGACACTGCTCTAGAATTGCAAGGGTCGTGGGTTCGAATCCCACCCGAGTAACATGCCTGTGATATTTTTTTATTTTTTGTTCACAGGACTGGGGAAGTACTGAGTATACAGTGCTAACACACATCGGTGTATGGGTAAAAAACCAAAATTAATATTCTTTATCCCCGATGCAAATTTAACATCTATTGTATTTATTTAAGTACAATTTCCAATTATAAGAAATCCAAAGATTAAACAAGAAAATACAAAAAGCAAACCAAATTTCATAAGGCTGTTATACAGAAAATACTGCTTGAAAAATTATTCTGCTTAGAATAAATTGAGTCAGGCACAAGCCACAACAATGCAGGGTCATTTCGTGTCAAATCACCCCCAAAAAAGGCAATTTTAAACCCTACCCTCTTCAAATTTGCTCATATTTGGGTTATGGGGTAATCGTGGCTCAACAAGCTCAAATTTTAAATTTCAGCTCCATCCGATAAACGGTTTTCGCGCTACGGCATACTCTTTCTTGTTGATTTCGGTCAAAATGCGCCTCTGAGATTCAACTGACCATAAATTGGTAACCTTTGGGTCAAATTGGTTGAAGTTGGTGTCTTTGGAAAGGAAATTGTGTAAGCTTTCCAAATATGTCTTTATTTCTTTTGTAGGAACATGTTTAGGTATGATAACTTTTTGACCTCTACTTTGACCTTGAATTTTACCTTATGGATCATGTGATCCGGCAACAAACTTCGGTGAAAATTTACCCTTATATGTTTTCTCCACAATATCAAAAATTTAGAGATATAGTATTTTTGGCTTGCTTTCAAGCTCCACTCAAAGTTGTCCTACTTCACTTTTCCTGTGCAAAGTACATGTACATGTACATTTG
This sequence comes from Asterias rubens, assembly GCF_902459465.1. Taxonomy (NCBI): domain Eukaryota; kingdom Metazoa; phylum Echinodermata; class Asteroidea; order Forcipulatida; family Asteriidae; genus Asterias; species Asterias rubens. The sequence continues at coordinate 17,940,458 of NC_047065.1, read as the reverse complement.
ATACATGTCCATACTTGGGGACCATAGCCTTGCTTGATATACATGCGTATGAACAGGTATGTAATATACATGTACATGTACTTTGCATAGGATTAGGCAAGTAGGGCAACTTTGAGTGGAGCCTGAAGGCAAGTCAAAATTATTGTATTTCTAATTTTTCTATATTGTGGAGAAAACGTATAAGGGTAAATTTTCCCCGAAGTTCGTCGCCGGGTCACGTGATCCACAAGGTCAAATTCAAGGTCAAAGTAGAGGTCAAAAGGTTGTCATACCTAAACATGTTCCTACAAAAAAGAAGAAGACATATTTGGAAAGCTTACACAATTTCCTTTCCAAAGATACCAATTTCAACCAATTTGACCCAAAGGTTACCGATTTATGGTCGTTTGAATGTCAGAGGTCAGGCGCATTTTTACCAAAATCAACAAGAAACAGCATGCCGTAGCGTGAAAACCGTTTATCGGATGGAGCTGAAATTTGAAATTTTAGCTTGTTGAGCCACGATTACCCCATAAACCAAATATGAGCAAATTTGAAGAGGGTAGGGTTTAACCCATTGGATGATTTGACACGGAATGACCCTGCAAACTTATTGAAATTTGGGCTGGTAGCCTAATTCTGCTTAGCAATACTATTCTGTGCTGGGCCAAAGCCAAAAGTATCGTTTGTGTGACAGGACGGAATTTGATGTAGTATTTTCAGTGCATTTAATAATAGAACCATTAAAACACAAATTAATTTATGGTGTGTAAACAAGGGACCAACTGACCCAAGCAAGCTCCCAAAAAACTGAATAGCCTTTAGTTTGTTGCCATAGTAACACAAATTTATTCGCGTGACAGGACGGATCGATAGAAACATGTGTTTGAAACATTCAATTATCTTTTTAATTTTTATCAAATTTAATGCAACTAAATACATTGTTTTATTTTATAAACAAGTATACCCCCATATACTCTAACCTACAGAAAAATAATAATTTTTGCATGTTTCTTTCTTTCAATTACTGGAGGATTAATTATGATATACATGCGACAGGACAGAAATGTGACTGTACGGAATTTCGTTCACATGGTTTTAATCAACTATATTATACCATTATAAAAATGTGTCGAATTAAATGGTTTTAATCCATTTTAAGCCAGTGTATAAATAACCATATAAAAACTTAACATAAAATGGGAAACTGACTAAATAATTCTGTCCTGTCGCACTTATTTTCTGACCGTCGCACCTATTTCCGTCCTGTCGCACTTGTTTTTGTCCTGTTATGAACACTACGGATTGCCTCATTAAGTTAATTGGAGGAATTAATTGAAAGCAAATATGCTTAAAGTGTCAAACACACTTGTCATTGATAGTTTGGAAGAATTCATACAAATAAATACAAAATTAAGCATTTGAATATTAATTAATAGATTAAAAAATGCGACAGGACGGAATTGATACCTTTAGATCTGCATATTCGCATAAATAAAAAAAATTATTTTAAGTACTTGGTTTAGATACATGTGCTCCATGACCAGCTAGTCTATATACAAAAATAACAAAAGTGATAAATCTGTTTATTAAGTTATTATATTTTTTATTAATTATTCCGTCCTGTCGCACTATAAGCGCTCGTTTCTCGTTTAAATCACTGCATAATTAGCATTATGAGAGACCAAATCTCATTTTCCTTTTTTAATCCTGAAACTTTAGATATTACTCTACATACATGTAGCTACATACTTATTTCACCCAAAAGAAGGACTTGAAAATTTAGAGCTCAGGATGACCACTTTTGGCTTTGGCCCTGCTTAGCAAATTTATTTTGCTCAAGCATCTCTATAAAACTTGGCCCTGGTAAGATTGACAAGTGGGTTGAGATTTGAGATCAAGCAATGTGGTTTAAATGATGATAAGACAGAGTTCCTTCTATTTGGGTCACGTCAACAGTTAACTAAGGTTTCAGTGCCATACATCTCCATCGGTGATGCTCGGATAGCTCCCTCGCTGAAAGCTAGGAACTTAGGGGTTATTTTTGATTCATCAATGACACTTCAGCCACACATCAACGACATTGTTCGTTTATCATCATATCACATCAGGAATATAGGTAAGATTCGCAAGTACTTGGACAAAAGTGCCACTGAAAAGGTCATTCACGCATTTGTTACTTCTCGTCTTGACAACGGCAATGCTTATCTCTACAGTCTTCCTAACAACCAGATTTCCAGACTTCAACGGCTCCAAAATACTGCTGCCCGCATTGTGACACTGTCTAGAAAATCCTGTTCTATCACCCCCATTCTGAAACAACTACACTGGCTCCCTATCTCTCAACGAATCATCTTCAAGCTGATGCTCATTGTCCACAAAGCTCTTAATGGCAAGGCTCCCCACTATATTTCTGAACTGCTTCAAGTTTACACTCCATCAAGGAATCTTCGATCAAGTTCTATGCTTCTCCTCATTGAACCCAAGTCTCGACACTCATGGGGTGACAGGTCTTTTTCTTCCGCCGCGCCACGCATCTGGAACTCTCTACCACTTAATCTTCGATCTTGTCTTTGTACTGCACAATTCAAGTCTCTTCTCAAAACTTATCTTATGTCACAGGTTTTCAATGACTAATTTTGTTGTGTCTGTTTTTCTTTGTGTTGTGTTTTGTTTTTGTTTTGTTTTTGGTTTTACTGCGCCTTGAACACCCAGCAGGGTGGATATGTGCGCATTACAAGTCTTATTATTATTATTATTATTATTAATTATGAGAAGGAAAGCAAGGAGCAAACATTAATTCTAAGAACTCACTTGAGTTGAGAGTCCTTAATAGGATCCTGTCTTCTTGGAGGTCAAAACACTAATGAGAATGACTCATCATGAAAACAAGTGTCTTGAGAGAACGACAGCTGAGGGGGAGTGTTTGGAACTATTAACTATTACAGAGTGATGATTGCTGTAGCCATGGGAGACTAGAGAGTCTACAAGGTATGCAGCTATTAAGCATTGAACATCAGTCTTCATCTGGACATCAGTCTTATAGGAAGCAACAGTGGATTGCAAATTCTAGCTAAGTACTGTTTTACCATCTACACAGAACAGTGATCTCCCTAAAAGCAGTGGTCTTCTTGCCAAGTATATACTAACATGAGGATTAGTCAGAATTCTCTCCACCAGCATCCATTATTATTATTTGAAATATTGACTCATGAAAGAGCTGACAAACTAGTGAAATGACCAGCTAAGTGGTCCTACTACCTAGCCTTGTTGTTACGTTTTGAGAATGCCAAGTTGGTCAACAATCAACTGATGGCCATCCAATTATTTGTTTGATTTGAAATAAGGGAATCAATGTGTGGTGAAGAGGTTTTCAACAGGTGGTTTAAACCCGCCGAGGCCAGGTTCTTGATAATTTTACTGAGACGAAGTCGAGGTAAATTATCAAGAACCAGGCCTCGCCTGGTATAAACCACTAGTTGTAAACCGATTCAACACACTTTGATTCCCATTCATAAATACCTTTTCGGTCAAAAAACATCAACACTTCTTGGTAAAAAAAGTAAAATAAATGCAAAAATTATAATTGTTCAATGATTTCTTTCAACACAACACCCCTCCAGCTATGAAGTGGTAAGTCCCTTGGGTTCCAGCCGTTGCTCTCGACCAATAGGAATTAATAAACTGTCTTTTAAGCACAGGTGCAAGCTCGCGTGTCACTCCCATGTTTCAATACTTTTTACTGGTGTTATATCATCCGTTCAAACACCCCCACGTGATGCCCTCTCGACCAATCAGAATGGATAAACTCTCTTAGGTATTTATGAATGGTTTATTCACAATTAAAATGTATTCGCAACCAGAGGTCAAATTAAAACATTGGTTGTCGGTGCTTTTAAACAAAATGTGGGTATTGATGTCCAATAATGCCACCTTGTTCCACACTCCCTACAAATATAACAGGTCTATAGCTATGAGAACTAGAACGGATGCAAAACTACACAATGTACAGTATGTAGTCTAGGAATGCAAAGTATTCACAGTTTACAATTCAAACAAAGGTATTAATTTGCTTCACACTACGATCAATGTTAATTAATTCATCTGCGATCAGTTAAATTCATTGATCGATCCTCTTTGTTAATCAATATGTGATATAATGAAAGCAGGACACATTCACAGCAGTATTGTAGTGGATATTGCTTCTGCACATACTGTAAATTACCATCAAGCAAGCGTCAAACCTATTTGTTTCACTTGCAGGGTTTTTTCATTCCTACCCAATTCCCCAGGAAGTTATTAAAGACAGGAACACATTACCACCACAGACATCATATCCATCATGGATAATAAGACATTTAAAGGAGCTGTTACAATCCACCTCTACAAACAAAATTAAAACTACGACACAACAAAACAGACAGAACTGATAAAGACTGTGCAGGACGAAGTAGTAAAAAATACTATTAAGAGCGCTGTCACGCAGTCAAAAATACAGCGCATGGAGGTTTATCACACTCTCCAACGATGGTTTGAAAATTTGAACTAAGGATAGAATATAGAATAGAATATTTCCCCACTTGCAATCACAATTAATCTATAGTCCAACTTTTTAAATTCCCATCACATACATTTTCTCATAATGCTATTAAAAATATGTAATTTTTTTTCTCATACACTACCTTGTTGTCATGATATTGTGTGTTTAGTTGCTTTTATGTTTCAGCACTTGGAAACCCTAAGCGCTATTGCATGCTATAACTTTTATTATAAATTAATTCATCTGAACAAACTGTATAGATTGTTTTTCATCTGGAAATTGAAGAAAGGATGAGTCATATAACATTGTAGTTGGAGCCTATCTAAATACAAATCACTTAGTGTAATGACATGTCTCAGTTAACACAACTTATACTTCATCATCATCTAGCGGCCACAACCGAGATTTCATGTACAATGTCAAGCCAGAGGTGTTTATCCCTCATCAACCAGAAAATGTGGAATCTTTGTTTTATGACAGAATTGGTACTTAGTGCTTTTTAATGTACTATTAAATACCTTATGTAGACATTTTTATTCAGAGGTAAAAGTAGCGACAAATAAATAATTTGAAGGGGTTTTAATGTGCTTAAATTTGAGGGGGAGGGGGAAGGGAGAGGGGTTGACAACATTTCTGCGTAGGAAGAGCTCCCCATCCTGCTCCAATGCTACTATAAGGAAAAGCTTTTCTGTGTTCTTGACAGCAAACTACATGTATTTAGATCCAGGATTGTACAAACTGAGTAGTTGGAAGCCAACATCTTTTCAACTACATGTATTTAGATCCAGGATGGTACAAACTGAGTAGTTGGAAGCCAACATCTTTTCAAGTACATGTATTTAGATCCAGGATGGTACAAACTGAGTAGTTGGAAGCCAACATCTTTTCAAGTACAGTAGTTACGAGTATATATTCAAATCACTTTGCTTTTCATTAAACAGGCTTTTACACTTGAGCTATTTTTAACAGCACAGTATGGGTACATGTTTTGTTCACTTGTCTGACCAACTAAGTCATGACTAATGTAGTTCATAAGATTCACATCAGTTAATACACTATTGAGAAATACATTGAATTTTACACTCTATGGCAGGTTACTGTTTGGCAGGTTTGAGATCACGAAGCCGAAGTAGTGTATCCTGTAAACTTTCACTACTCAGTTCTATTAGATACTGGAGTATCAGCAAACATTTGCTGTCGGGATTAATGTTTGCTTTTTCTCCAAATGCCCCAGAATACTCAGATCTCCAGGGTAGATTATTTGAAAAAAGACTATGGTACAAAACGTCAAAAAAGACCACAATCATCAGTAACGTAGGCGGCAAACGCTGTCTATGCTTGTAGGTTTGCACTATATTTATACTGGAAATCGATAAAAGTGAATGATGTATAGACATAAAGTAGACAGCAGAACTTCATCCGGACAAAAATGGGTGTTTTATCAATATTATAAAGACATGTAGATCAGTCGCATGAAAATCAGCACAGTTTAATAATAATAATAACAGTGGCTTCTTATAAAGCGGGCATATTAGTCACTCAGGAACACTCAAGGCGCTTTAATATACAGCTTTTCATTATCAAAATACATAACAAATTAACTACAAAAGCTCATACAGCTTTAAACCATAGAGAACAGTGTCTGCTGTGTGATTGATCCAACTATAGAGGGCGCTATAACATGTTTGTGATAAACTAATGATGATTTGGTAAACCTGGACAAGCTGTTATTTCATCTAAGTTATAAATCAAACTCACATCATCCACTTTCACCATGTCAAAATAACATCTAGACTAGTTTAGAGTGGTTTCCCATTTGCTGGTAAGAAAAACCACTTTCCAGTAACCAATTACAAAACACCAAAAGACTGCCATCCTCTTTCCCAGGGGGAGTGTCATAAGATACAACCCATGAATCAAGAAGTCAATCAGTAGAAACAACATGGAGATTGAGCGATTCAACATCCAAGTATTAGATGTCACTGTTTGTCTGGACTCTTTGAGTCTAAAATTAAATTGTTACTTTTACTCTGAAAAACTTGATACTAAAAAACGTGTCAGATGAAAATGTCAATGAATCCCATGAGGATGTAGAGAATCAATTAGTAACTGTGGCTGTAAGATTTCCTCCACACTTCCATGCACTTAATACTCACTGTTGAGAGTTGGCTTTCAATAACGGTGGCATGGAATATGAACATGACCAGACAAAGTTGTTAAGGAATTGGATTTATACATAGTCACTAAATCCGATCTTGAAGTAAACAAGTTTGGAAGTGTCTATTTCTTGAGGCAAAGAATACTGCTTTGACCCAAAGACTACTCGTCTCACTTGCACATCAACAAACATCAAGGTGCAGACGATGTTTTTTGTGCAAAATGCAACATAGAGTTACACCAAAACGTGTGACCACATTTTCAAGTTAATGTGCTCTCCCCAATACTTTGAAGAACTTGATCCTAAAAAATTGTGTCAGACGAAGACATCAATGGACATCTGTCTCATGGGGATTAAAAGAATCAATTACAACAGTGGCTGTAAGATTCCTCAACACTTCCATGTACTTTATACTCACTCTTGGGAGTTGACTGGGAATGAGAACATGACTAGACAGTGTTGTTAAGGGAATGGATTTACAGTCAAGCGTGGAGTAAACATGTCTGGGAGTGTCAATTTCTTAATTGGAAGAACGTTGACTTTACTGGTTTACATTTGACATTTGTTGGTAATTTCTTTTTGACAAGCTCTGTGGGGTATTTCAGGAGAAGAATAAGGACATTCCTTGGAAAACTGTACAGGGTCCCTTTACATCTACACATTTCTTTATGAAGTTTGAAAATAATGATAGAAATTATGGTAAGTACCCAAAATAAATAAACAAAAAGCATAAATAAATCAGCAAATATTTTATGAAATACAAAACATAACTGAAGGTTCTTTTTCAGGCCGAACACAAATATCACAAATTAACAAGGAATTATTTAAAAAGTTCAAACCTACTTCTTTTCTTTTTTGGAAATTAATTTATCCAAGTTCCTAATTTTGTACCAATCAATAACATTGACTTTGGTTTGAATAAGGGACAAAATATGTGCTTCGCCGGTTTTAAACACTATGTTTAATACCGGCTGCAGTCTGGATGCGACAATTACCCGAGCCAGATTCGCAAGGGTTTAGCTTGGAATGCTTTCAACAAGCTTCATAACGTCATAACATCTTCAAATACAACAAAGCTGGTCTTGTTCAGAGCCTGTGTAGAGAGCATCCTTCTGTATTGGGCGGAAACCTGGACCATGAAAAAAGAGTTTCAAGATTGCCTCGACGGCACATACACCAGGCTTCTTCCGAGGGTGCAGAACATCTCATGGCGTGAGCACAAGGCCAAAGACCAGATCTACAGAGACATTCCACCAAGCTCTGCTACTGTTGCTCAACGCAGAGTCCGCTTCGCAGGTCACTTCTTTCGCGCCAAAGACCAGGTCATTCCTGACGTGTTTTATTGGAGACTGCCGTGCCCTAATAGAGGACCTCGACCACTCAACTACATCGACGTGATCGGTAGAGACACGGAGGCTGAAATCGTGGACCTTCCAAACATGATGAGGGATAAACACCTCTGGCGTGACATTGTGCATGGCATCTTGGTTGCGACCGCTAAATGATGAATAATTGCAGAACAGGATTGCAACAGGAATACTTTGAGCAGTCTCAAAAATCTGGAGCACCTCTACCTCATTCAAACTCTTTTGAGCTTGTCAAGAAGCTCCTAAACAGACCGTTAAAAGTTGCTACTATATACATTCAGAACGTAGTGAGAACGAGTTGGGTGTGATGGGACTATTAGATGCAGTAGAATCCTCCACTGGACGTCTCTAATTGAAGAGACGTTACTGACCTTGTTGTTATTTCCAATCCTCACTTCCTATAAAATTCATAGTTTCAAACATTTCTTGAGGTACTCACCTAGTTTTGAAGTGATGGCATTTAAGATGGAGTCTGAATCTCGGAGCATGCAGGGAGTCGTAGTGCAGATCTGAATGTGGTATTTACCAACAGGGTTCCTGAATAGAGAATCAATACCATGAGTTACAACAATATAAACATGTCTCTACTCAACAAACTCAGGGCTGAAACTTCATCTGTGAAAGGGTAAGGTCCTTTTCAACGGTTCTTTTCAGAACCACCCCAACTCATTAGAAATAGTCATTACATGGTGTTACCGCAAACCTTTCCATAAGGTCATTTTCATTTTGTAAAGTGCACTTCCACTTGCTTTTGACCATAGAGAACAGTGTCTGCTGTGTGATTGATCCAACCTATAGAGGGCGCTATAACATGTTTGTGACAAAATAATTATAAATGGGAAACTTTTGAAAGGGCATCAAGGCCACGACCTATGAGCTTGTATAATTCCTGGCCTTCAACCTGCCTCCTTATAAAGCCTCCTTATAAAACTTATTACTTCAACTAACGATCCCCACAATACATAAAGGAGACAATTATGCCAAAACAACCTAGATTGCCAAATAACCCCTTGAACTAATGTTACATGCGCATAATGTCTACACAGTCTGCTTTAAGAGCATCACACCGTAACCCATTGGGAACTGATTCCCAAAATAGTGCAACCAAGATTTATTGTGGTGATGACCTAAGGTGAGTTGGGTCAATGTAACATCACATGGTCAAACAGCCTCCTCACTCAGGTCAAAGGAAAAACTATTTACTTATTTATTAATATAAACACAAACAAAATGACCAGCAGCAGTAGATGAAATGGTCACTTAACAATGGTGAAAATATAAGTACATGTAAAAGCATAAACAATCACATAATAAATGGCAACAGAGTAAAAAGTACCAAATTTATAAACCCTAAAAACTATGTATTATTGTTTGAGAGCTGTGCGTGTTGTGACACACAAGACTACAATGACTCCAAACATCAAAGAAAGAACTAGTTGAATCAAAATAAAAGCAACTTAAAACTAACACATTGACAAATAAACTGTTAAACACTATCATGTAGTTACCAACAAACAGGCAGGTTGGTAATAGCCCACTACACATACTGTACAACAACATCAAGTGATATCAGTAGACACAATCAAGAAAATGGACATGATGGACATATTTTCAGCCCATCTACATGTACATTTAAGATTCCATCCTTTGAGTAGGACTCAACACAACTTGTTCTAGGTTTATCCCAAAACGCTTTATAAAATCTGTTGAAATGAGAAAGAAATTTTACCTGTTGAACATTGTGTAGAAGGTCGCCACTTCATAGACTCTCATATGAGGCATGTCTAAGATATCTCCGACTTTATTCATGAGAGTTAGTGGAACCCATCCATGTTGACGCTGAGCTAGATCAAGAACTGGAATAACAGCTGCTGATTTATGACCATCGGGATAGTTGGCTATGATGTCGTTAACTCGCTGTAACCAGTAAGATAATGTAAAGAAATACACTAAACAAGTGAATATAGTGTATAGTGTAATATTAATAATAACTAGATATAGTGTTTGTAGAAACAAACACTAGGTGTTCGGCTATTGTTGGGTCAGTGTTTGAATCAATGAAAAAAGTGTTGTTGATAGCTCGTCAAATTGCAAAGAAATCAAAACCAAACAGTTTTCTCGATGTGTAATAATTTTATGGTAAAGCATCAAAAAGTGTACATTTCAACCTAAAAGCCTTTAAATAATGCCCTTTCAAAGCATTTTACAGGCACTTCCGGTTAAGAAAGGTCAAAAGGTCAAGAGAAGGTCACCAACATACCCATTTTTGTGAAGTACGTGAGGCCCTTTCATATGATGTATAGATTGTCAAAATAGCTTTTGTGGTCGAGGAAATGTGAACTGATGAATAATGACGACTGGAGAAGAGACTAACTAACCGGAAGGGAAATGTTTGTTGAAAACGCCTTGAAAACAGACTACGTACGTAAAGCCCTTTCATATGATGTAGATTGTCAAAATAGCTTTTGTGGTTGAGGGCATAGGAACTTATGCATGATGACAACTGGAGAAGAGACTAACTAACCGGAAGGGAAATGTTTGTTGAAAACGCCTTGAAAACAGACTACGTACTTAAAGCCCTTTCATATTGATGTATAGATTGTCAAAACAGCTTTTGTGGTTGGAGCCTTATGCATAATGACGACTGAAGAAGAGACTAACTAACCGGAAAATAAATGTTAGTTGAAAACGCCTTGAAAATAGACTAAAAACGAAGCTATTTATAGGAGAAGGAAAAAAAAAAAAAAAAAATTAATAATACAAAATTTGGTCACCAATTGGTCTCCCATCCAAGTACTGACCAAGCCCGATTTGCATAACTTCAGTGACCGGACGGGAACCGGTGTTATCAACGCAGTACGGTCGTAGATAATGTACAATAAATTCGATTTGAACCAGAAGACAAGGTCAAAAGGTTAAACGCCTTGAACGAAGACTATTCTACATGAAGCTTTTTCGCGCTCTATGGATGATCACTGGAGCGTGACTCTCCTGCACAGCTAATACACTACACGTTGTGTGTATGCCCAAGTGTAATGTTTATGCACATACCAACGGGGGATTTACGTTGTTCTTTAGACGTGAATTTTGACAATTTTCCACCTCTCTTTTGAGCCGGAAGACAAAATCAAAATGGGGTCATGTCTGTGAGGCGTTTACGGAGTTTTGAATGCCCTTTCCGATGATGTATTGATTGTAAAAATCCCTCATGTAGATCAAAAGTTATGATTTTTTGAAATAATAAACGTTTATTTAGCGTAATTCGACACTCGATGGCGTCATCATGACGTCACTCAAGCGGTTTCCTGTCCCAGTGACTTTCTAACTATGTGTGAAGTTTGAAGTTTATATGAGCTTGGGAAGTGTGCATTTGTTAGCGGACAATCGACAGGCATAAGAAGAAGAAGAAGAAGAAGAAGAAGAAGAAGAAGAAGAAGTAAAAAAAAAAAAAACGAACAAAAACAAGAGGTGTTTCGGACTTGAGTCCGAACACCTAATAATATGGATTAATAATGCGCACTTCTCCAGAAAACAAGACGCCTAAACAAAAAGGAAACATCATACAAAATTAAAATGATGGATATTGTTAACTTATACTTAAATTAAACCCAATGTAAGTCTATGTAATCAAGTGCGACTTCAATTCCCTCTTGAGGTTATCGAGTGATGTTATTTTGCGAAGTGTGACAGGGAGCTTATTCCACAGGGCAGGAGCAGCTTTTTTTTTTTACAGTGGATATTACTGTGACATCTGTGTAAGCTTGTCCTTACAATGTGTTTCAAAGTTTCAGTTAAAAAAACAAAGGATAACATCCAAACACACATAACTTTGTACAATTTTTTAAAGTTTTCTTTGGCATCATTAGTCACTTTAAAGAAGAGATCAGCTGATCAGCAGAAATGCTGCATGGCTTTTCTGTAAGTAAAGAATTTCTGCTCGTATGCATGTAGTTTTCATTACACAACTAGTGCAAAAAAAAATTCACAATCCTGTAAGCAAAAACTGGAGAAAGTAACAGAAGTATTTTGACGTTAAGCCAGGTCATGACTTTGGGCATAGTTTGTGAGCTACAAAGTGCTTTCATCATACAGTCCTAGTTACAAACCTACCTTCATGTTTTCTGGAGTAAACTCAAAAGGAGTGTCTGGGTTGTTCTCTGGTGTATCTCGATGCTATCAGAAAACATTAAAAATGAGAAAACAAAAAAGTTATTCAAAACCCAATAATTAGAACATTAATTGGGGGTTATGCATTGATGGGGACATTCCTTTGTGATACATTCTGGAGTGTTATTGTAACTTACCCTGTAGACTATTTCTCAAATGGTCTAACATGGCATGCCTAAACTTGAGTATCAGTCTCAACCACACTTACGCCTGTCCAAAGTATACTCTAGCCCCATGAGTAAAGTACAGATTTGACAATCTGGTTGACACCTTTTTGTTTTTTTATGAGAGATTTGCTCACATGACATCAAGGTGAGGGCTTCACTTAACTAATTTGGGCTAGTGACCCAAATCAACTGTCACCAGGGGCACTTTGCCACCTACTCCTGAGGCTGACACACGGTTGAAACCCATTCACAGTCTGTAAGGATGTAGGCATGGGTATCATCCACTAGGAGCCACCTACTCCTGGGGCTGAAACAGGGTTACCCCCGTCACAGTCTGTAAGGATGTAGGCATGGGTATCATCCACTAGGAGCCACCTACTCCTAGGGCTGAAACAGGGTTACCCCCTTCACAGTCTGTAAGGATGTAGGCATGGGTATCATCCACTAGGAGCCACCTACTCCTGGGGCTGAAACAGGGTTACCCCCTTCACAGTCTGTAAGGATGTACAGTAGGCATGGGTATCATCCACAAGGAGCCACCTACTCCTGGGGCTGAAACAGGGTTGCCCCCTTCACAGTCTGTAAGGATGTAGGCATGGGTATCATCCACAAGGAGCCACCTACTCCTGGGGCTGAAACAGGGTTGCCCCCTTCAAATTCTGTAAGGATGTAGGCATGGGTATCATCCACAAGGAGCCACCTACTCCTGGGGCTGAAACAGGGTTGCCCCCTTCACAGTCTGTAAGGATGTAGGCATGGGTATCATCCACAAGGAGCCACCTACTCCTGGGGCTGAAACAGGGTTGCCCCCTTCACAGTCTGTAAGGATGTAGGCATGGGTATCATCCACAAGGAGCCACCTACTCCTGGGGCTGAAACAGGGTTGCCCCCTTCAAATTCTGTAAGGATGTAGGCATGGGTATACCATCCACTCGGAGCCTAGCTGTTAAAACAAAATGCACTACCTTCCCAACTTTTTACGAAGCAATTATGGTTAAGTGCCTTGCTCAAGAGCACAAGTGTCATGACCAGGTATTAAACCCAGATGCTGCTGCTGACAACACAACAGCTTGGGTCCGGTGAACTAGACTGCTCGGCCATATCATGTGTTGGGGAAAAAAGTAAAATATAAACAGTGCACAACAAAGTGTGGCAGTGCAATGTAGTTCATTGTGTCAAAACCCTGACAAATTACAGTATGTTTTGGTAACAATAAAGTATGGCAAAAGTATGAGTAAAAAATCTGAAGTTTTAAGGCACATTAAAATTGCATTGAAGGCAGGCGCTGGACACATTTGGTATTACTGTCAAAGATCAGTATTCTCACTTGGTGCATTTCAACATAGAATAAATTAACAAACCTGCAAAAGTTTGGGCTCAATTGGTCATCGAAGTTGCAAGAAAACAATAACAAGAAAAACACATTTGTAGCACAAATCTGGTGACTTTTTAGATGCCCAAGAAAGGCTTTAGGTCTGAAGTCTTTCTCAGATTCAAATATTTTTCGGGGGAATTACCTCTTTCCCAAAAACCATTTTATTACAGAGCGAGCAGTTCCCCAAAATGTTTTATATTATCAACATATGATCAACGCTCTCCATTGCTCGTTACCAGGTAAGTTTTTATGCTAATATGTTGAGTAATTAGCAAAAATGTCGTGTCCAGTGCATTTTAAAAATAAGCAGTGTGAAAGGCTTAACACATTAGCACCATGTAATACACAACTACTCTTTGTGCGATTAGAGAATTCTTAACATTTATAATGGACTGGGTAAGTGTCACGTGCATCCAACAAACTTGAGAGAAGACATGTAGAAAGCAATCTTTGTGGGAACCCAGTTTATTTATGATCTTGGCTGATCTTCATTTGATAACTTACAACAGAGAGTCCATGCCCTCCAGCTGCTGGTGTGGCTCTGTGTAGCGCCCTCGTTTGACATGCCTAGAAATAAACAAGAGTTCAACTACATCTATTAGAAATGACCTGCTCAAAATACATGAAATACATTAAAATCCAGGTAAAAAATTATAACATGATTTTTAAAAGTGCTAAACATTTGGCAAATCTGGTGGCTAGTCTGACAAAAATTGTCAAAATTGCTCATTTGGTAGTTTCTGAAATAACATGAGTCAAATGTGATTGCGCGATCGGTCAATGCGAGACAAGACGGTGTGAAAGGGAAAGGCAATTCTCTCCTGCGGGGGATTGTGTCCAAAACCATCGCGTAATCAGTAAGTTTTTGTCCTTTGTCTTCAAAATATTTCTTCAATGGTGTTTAGAGTGTTATCAAAGGATTCATTAGACATTGAGGATCAAGATCGTGCCCTTAGAATTTGTGCCAGGATTTTCGAAAGTTGTATAAATGGGGCAATTCTGGTGACTAGCTGTCGAAATTATACGTTTTGGTTGGACCAGATTGTCGTTTGCCGCTCAAGAGAACCTCAAACCCTCCGGCCTGGCGGCCGTCGGAAGGAGGCTTACGCTATCGCAACTAATTACAATACATGTAGTGCAGCGTGATCGTTTGATAGTGCTGCGCTACCGGTTGATTTCCTTTTGCTACATGTGACTTATGAGTGAAAAAGTGGTGGCAGGATTAATTATAATACAAACATTTTCCAAAAATAACGTTTTCCAAAGATAACGGTACCCTCCTGCCGACGGCGTAGCCAGAGGGTTACGAATTATACGCAATCGGTGCATGGCGAAATGGTTAAAAACGTATAATTTCAACAGCTAGTCAACAGATTTGCTCAGTTTTTACCACTATTGAAAATCGTGACACAAATTCTATGAACATGACCTTAATCCTCAATATCTAATGAATAACATTGAAACACCATTGAGAAAATATTTTGACAAAAAGTACCAAAACTTACCAGATCCCGGAGCAAAACAGTCACAAAATGTCCCAGGTTGATATGTCTCACGGCCATTTTCTCATTTTGTGACTTCCCGATATGTTCAACGACAACGCTTTATTTTTTGGTCACCAAGCCCTGAACCGCAGGTACCATCCAACTGATTTGACGGCCTGCCGAGTAGTCTTGGTGCAAGACGTTTCTCGTTTTCCTTTCACGCACACCGCGGAGTGCCCGCTAACATTCGTTCATTACAAGCGTGCACAGTTTTTGCAGTAAATGGAGCAAATCTGCTGACTAGCTGTCGAAATTGTACGTTTTTAACCATTTAAAGTAAGTATACATACAGGTAAGTATACCAAGTAAGTACGTCGTCAGCAGGAGGGTTACATTATCGCAACTAACATTGACATCAATGAGTAATTTATTTTCCCGTAACTGATGCAACGTATTCCTATCCATCCAAATTGGAATCCAATGTTGTGTACAATTTTGGTTAACGGTATAGCCTTTTTTTCAAGGCTGGAGCCTATATCAGATCATATAAACAAAACAAAGCTTTTTGTCTTACCACAGTCCTCATGAGCAATCTTACAGGCAAAGTGAACATCGTTGAATCGTCTTTTTTACGCAGGGTTGCTCTCTTGATATCGGCAAAAATTTCGTTACAACTGCGTTACACAAGTCTGGTCTAGTCTCCGTTTGTTATATGCACCATATAATGGGTGTATTGGCAGGTTACCATACTATTCTGTTCTTCACCGTTAACCTTTAGACAATTTGACAAGGCTTTTTACTTTCTTAATTTTGGAAAGGAAGCATTCCGTTTTCATCATGAATACCCTTTTACCACTAAGTCTCAATATTAGTTTTTGAGTGGAAAACAACAGCAAACAATACAAGTCACAAAACAACATAAATTTCAGAAACTTGTGTTAATGTACGGCTGTTTACTTCAAGCCGGTTGGACTCAGGAAACATGACAAACATGCAACAGCCGTATGTGTTTCTTTTAGCATAATTAATTTGTTGCTATCTGTCCACCCCACAGTGACAACGCTCTAACACGGCCCGGATAAATTAAAACGATTTCACTGGAATTAAATCGATGTTTGATTAACTGTAAGTATTCCATATTGAGCATGGAAAAATTCACTATTTGCTGCTTGCTGCTTATATAGAACGTTTTAAAATAAGTGATTCTAACTTTGGAAGACGTGTAGCACGGGAGAAAACAGCCCCGAATTCTCGAATGAATTGAGCTTTAATTTGATAAAGTTAAGCATATGCCGCATTGACATTATTTACGGTTAGTTTGTTTGTCGAGTTGCTCGCTAGCTAGCCGTTCCTGCCTACTGCCTGCTGCCGCATGTTGCATATGTAACCTTGGGCTTGGCTCTCATTGATTCAGTGTCATGACTAGCAATGAGGCCAGCACTGGGTAGATCATATTTATTTTGGGGCTGTCCAGCTGTGTAGTACGTTGTAAGTGCTCCCATATAGTACTTTAGTAGACTAGCTCAGAGAGAGTCAGACTGTAGAGGATGTACATTACATCAGTGAGTGACGCTTCACCTTCAGTTGTTTTGTGTACCAATACATTTTTTAGGATTAGGATTTGAATAATAATACTTGATTGCCACTATTTTTGTAAAATGTAAGTAACATTTTTTAATAATTTAATATTATATTTATATGAAATTAAAATAAATGGATATTGCGGTAACACCATGTTTGTATCTACTTGCCAGGTAGAGTTGTTCTTAGGGAACTGTCTTGCTTTATTCTACTGCTGTGGAGTAGATAATCGGAGGTTCAGGAGCCTTCTCAGTTCTGAAAAGAACTGTCCTGCTTTTTAACTTTTACCAGGGCGGATGGTGTAGAAATTAGACTGGACTACTACTTTAGCTTATAGTATCGTAATAACTGTACTGCCGCGGAGGCAGTTCTGAATTGGTCTCAACGTTTCGACTAGCTTGCTCTAGTCATCGTCAGGGGACTGAAGATAAAGAGTGGGGTTATTTATAGGGGTTCAGTGGATCCACTGCAGGTCAATCAATGCTCTGATTGATTGTGTGGTTGGGGGGCTCAGGGCTATTGTTAGGGTTGCCCATTGTGTTAGAAACCTCTCTGGTGTAGTGAGGCGTGTCAGTAGGTTGGGGGCTGATGAAATAGCCGATATCTTGTGGCACAGTGTCGTGTCTGTATATTTCGATAGCTTCCCTTATGCGCCTTGTATACCAATGTCTCTCAGGTGCTATGATACGAGCCTGATCCCAATCTATGACATGGTCTAAATCGGTGGAGTGTTTGACAATGGCAGATTTGTCATATTCCCCTCTGCGGCCGTGTGCTTTATGTTCTTTTAGCCTTTTTGATATCACCTCGCTGTGTATTTTAAATGTGTGGAGTATTGAAGCATGAACAAATTAATGAGATAATGGTGGGGCACATGCCCCCCCCCCTCCTACATGAACACTACTGATCTGTAAACAATGTGAACATTTGTAATTGAAATGGCCTTAAATTTTCAGTCAGTGTACTAATGAAGTTTTTTAAATCTTTTTATTTTGTTAATTGTTGCTGTTTAGTAAACTGTTTAGTATGGCTGAGAAGAGTGGAGGTCGAGGTGTCACGGGACAAAGAGGCAAATATTTTGATCTTAGAGTCAAACTTTTTACCAATGAAGTTTTCCCAGTTCGAGATGTCTACAATGAAATGAAGGTAAGCATCATTAATCATAGAATAGTGAGAGGATTGTTTGGGGGGGGGGACTGGACTGAGAATGCAAATATTGCAATTAAGATTCAATTAAGAGAAAAATTAAGAGAAAAATTAATATGAGTCTATTACATTTTGTCTCGCTTGAACCTGTAATATTTGTGTCCTCAGTCATAATATGTTTTTCTTTGTGGGTAGAGATAGGGCCAAGCATCACCCTTACCCAAAAATCCCTGGAAGACAAAAATGTTCTTGTTTTACCATTCTTCGATTGGAAAACAGAATTTTTTTAGAAACCTAGTCCTACATTAGCCATTGGGCTCAATCAGGGATTCTCAGAAGCACTGTGAGGGGAGGGACCCATTTGCCCCAGTTCACTATTGTAGAACAATCTGCATTCCTGATGTGTAATTCTTGATTAATTTACTTGTTGTTGTAGGTTAGGGCTCTTAAAGCTAGGATGGAGTTTGTGACTGGAGTTCCGAGTCATCTTCAGAGGTTGACGTACTTGGATGGAGGTGAGTATACCACACAGCAGAATACAGGACCAAGGGTATGGTTCAAGACCCTCCTGTTTTTCCAAAGATCAATCGGCACAAGAGGGCACTCTCACCAGAGACTACTATCATAGAGTGGTTATCCCCGGCGAATAGTGGTTTGTGGTTGATAGCGCCATCTATTTGCAACTCTATTGGTTAGGGAAATAAACAGCAGAAGTGTATATTGCATGTTGATAATAAATAACAGGAGTGTCTTGAACCATGCTTGAACCAAGACTAGCATGAGGGGGAGCAGACCTGCTCTGCTAACCAAAGTATGCTAGTCTGTCAAAAATATATAGAAAATAAAAGAAACTTCAGAGATAATTGATTTGTTCTAATTAAAGCATCGAGTCATAACTTGTACACTGCACCCTGAAGATTGGTCCTGAGACTTTGTCACTCGAAACACAAAAGGAATGATTTGATCTCATCTAAGAACTGAACACAATCAATGATGTTGAACCTGGAGGGGAGGGGTTATGGGGGTAAACCAATCTTGAAGGGGCACAACAATTTCCCTCTGGAAAGGGGCACGTCTATGGGTAAAGTTAAGTAAAAGCACAGGGCATCATGGCAACCGCTCTTTGTGTATCGTGGGTGTCCTTGCTGTATGGTTACTGCAAGTTAAGTAAAAGCACAGGGCATCATGGCAACCGCTCTTTGTGTATCGTGGGTGTCCTTGCTGTATGGTTACTGCAAGTTAAGTAAAAGCACAGGGCATCATGGCAACCGCTCTTTGTGTATCGTGGGTGTCCTTATCATGGCAACCGCTCTTTGTGTATCGTGGGTGTCCTTATCATGGCAACCGCTCTTTGTGTATCGTGGGTGTCCTTGCTGTATGGTTACTGCAAGTTAAGTAAAAGCACAGGGCATCATGGCAACCGCTCTTTGTGTATCGTGGGTGTCCTTGCTGTATGGTTACTGCAAGGCCTGGATATA
This sequence comes from Asterias rubens, assembly GCF_902459465.1. Classification (NCBI taxonomy): domain Eukaryota; kingdom Metazoa; phylum Echinodermata; class Asteroidea; order Forcipulatida; family Asteriidae; genus Asterias; species Asterias rubens. The sequence continues at coordinate 17,921,016 of NC_047065.1, read as the reverse complement.
TGACAAGTTTGTACTCTGTTTTCATGAAGTATGGAAATCAAATTATATCAGTTTGAATGAATGAAGGAATGTTTGCTTGTTTGGATTTACACCATTACATACTATGTGTTTTTGCCAGCATCATGGCATAGTGGCCTCAATTCTCCCGTAATATCTTCTTCTCATGTGTAATCAAATTAGAATGTCTGTCCACGAGTCCTTTTGAATTCTTCACTTTGGTAATTGGATCAAGATGGATGATAATTAATAGTTTGTATATTTTTATTGTTTCAGCTGATATGATGGATGATAGTGATATTAAACATCATGATATTGTTCCTGGTGCCGTTATTAATCTTGATGTATGGTATACATGGAAAACTCTTATACAAGCTGCTGCTGATGGAGAAACAGATACGGTTTGTTAGATTTCTGAATTATGTTTGTAATTAGTTTGGGTTTGAACAAAGAAAAGGTGACTGGAGTGGGACTTTAACCAACAACCTACAGATTAATGTACCGTTCTTCTATCAACTTAGCTATCCAGCCCTATGTTGGCGGTCTCACAGTCAGTCCATATCTTTGTTCAGGGGTGTCAGTCAGAAGCCTTACAACCATTAGCTGGCTTATAGCCAGGGATCACACCCAAGTTAACCATACAACCTGGGAAGCAGCAGCCAGGGGTTCACCTGGGCGAGGATGTAACTTTTTTAAATACTACATATCAAGAAATAAACAACAAGGGAAACTGACCCTTTAAGTTTTAAAAATAGTTTGGGTTTGAAAAAAAAAAATTACTGGAGCAGGACTTGAACCAACAAATGAACAGTTCGCTCTGCCAACTGAGCCAATTGTCTGTAGTTCATGAACAGTTCGCTCTACCAACTGAGCCAACTGTTTGTAGTTCATGAACAGTTAGCGCTACCAACTGAGCCAACTGTCTGTAGTTCATGAACAGTTTGCTCTACCAACTGAGCCAACTGTTTGTAGTTCATGAACAGTTCGCTCTACCAACTGAGCCAATTGTCTGTAGTTCATGAACAGTTAGCGCTATAACTGAGCCAACTGTCTGTAGTTCATGAACAGTACGCTCTACCAACTGAGCCAACTGTCTGTAGTTCATGAACAGTTCGCTCTACCAACTGAGCTAACTGTCTGTAGTTCATGAACAGTTCGCTCTACCAACTGAGCCAACTGTCTGTAGTTCATAAACAGTACGCTCTCCCAACTGAGCCAACTGTCTGTAGTTCATGAACAGTTCGCTCTACCAACTGAGCCAACTGTCTGTAGTTCATGAACAGTTCGCTCTACCAACTGAGCCAACTGTTTGTAGTTCATGAACAGTTAGCGCTACTAACTGAGCCAACTGTCTGTAGTTCATGAACAGTTCGCTCTACCAACTGAGTCAACTGTTTGTAGTTCATGAAGAGTTCGCTCTACCAACTGAGCCAACTGTCTGTAGTTCATGAACAGTTCGCTCTACCAACTGAGCCAACTGTCTGTAGTTCATGAACAGTTCGCTCTACCAACTGAGCCAACTGTCTGTAGTTCATGGACAGTACGCTCTACCAACTGAGTCAACTGTTTGTAGTTCATGAAGAGTTCGCTCTACCAACTGAGCCAACTGTCTGTAGTTCATGAACAGTTCGCTCTACCAACTGAGCCAACTGTTTGTAGTTCATGAACAGTTTGCTCTACCAACTGAGCCAACTGTCTGTAGTTCATGAACAGTCGCTCTACCAACTGAGCCAACTGTATGTAGTTCATGAACAGTTTGCTCTACCAACTGAGCCAACTGTCTGTAGTTCATGAACAGTTCGCTCTACCAACTGAGCCAACTGTCTGTACCGGTAGTTCATGAACAGTTAGCGCTACCAACTGAGCCAACTGTCTGTAGTTCATGAACAGTTAGCGCTACCAACTGAGCCAACTGTCTGTAGTTCATGAACAGTTAGCGCTACCAACTGAGCCAACTGTCTGTAGTTCATGAACAGTCGCTCTACCAACTGAGCCAACTGTATGTAGTTCATGAACAGTTTGCTCTACCAACTGAGTCAACTGTCTCTAGTTCATGAACAGTTAGCGCTACCAACTGAGCCAACTGTCTGTAGTTCATGAACAGTTCGCTCTACAAACTGAGCCAACTGTTTGTAGTTCATGAACAATTAGCGCTACTAACTGAGCCAACTGTCTGTAGTTCATGAACAGTTCGCTCTACCAACTGAGCCAACTGTCTGTAGTTCATGAACAGTTAGCGCTACCAACTGAGCCAACTGTCTGTAGTTCATGAACAGTTCGCTCTACCAATTGAGCCAATTGTCTGTAGTTCATGAACAGTTCGCTCTACCAACTGAGCCAACTGTCTGTAGTTCATGAACAGTTCGCTCTACCAACTGAGCCAACTGTCTGTAGTTCATGAACAGTTTGCTCTACCAACTGAGCCAACTGTCTGTAGTTCATGAACAGTTTGCTCTACCAACTGAGCCAACTGTCTGTAGTTCATGAACAGTTCGCTCTACCAACTGAGCCAACTGTCTGTAGTTCATGAACAGTTCGCTCTACCAACTGAGTCAACTGTATGTAGTTCTCAAATGATAGGGAGACTTCCCACAAACACACATGTACATGTAGGGCAGAAATTGTACACAACACTGTGTACATTGTTTTACATGCTGCCTGGAAGAATTGTATCATGACGATGTAGTTCCACACATTGACAGAAAGTAAATCTTTATAATACCTGATCCATAAATGACATCAAATGCTTGTATTTTCTTGTTCCTTTTAACAGTTACTGAAGCTTGGAGTTACTAAAGACAGTAAATACAATACTCCAAACTCTGAGGCAATGAATGAACGGTCAAAGGCAACTTGGTTAGCTGAGAGGGCGTTTGTAGCTCTGTGTATTGCATCACATAGAGGACATGTAGTACTTGTACAGAAACTTATTGATGGAGGTAAGAGATTGTAAATAGATGTTATGAAGAATTAACCCTCCTACTATCTGACCATTCAATATCATGTGTAAACTAAGTATGACAGCCTGCAAAAAATGTATACAACTACTGTCTGACCGTTCAACACATAGCCTGTGTAGTTTTGAATAAGGGAATAAAAGGGTAGCGATGAGTTCCTAAACTGGCTTTTAAAACTGGCAGGATCGTGGCCGTAGCCGAAGGTGAGGGCCTTTATCGCACGACACGACCCTGCAAGGTTTTAAATGGAAGTTTAAGAACGATTCACTACTCTTTTCTTCCCAATCATAAATGCCTGTTTGCTTAAAAGGCATAATAAAGTAAGAAACTCTGTAAAACTTGTCCGTTTTCCAATGTTCTTGAGCTCTCATGTTCAAATGTACGTGTGTTGCATTTTTATGACTGAGACAGTTTTCGGATATGCATCGTGCGCGTAGTTAGTCTTGGTGCAAGACATTTCTCGTTTTCCTTTCACACACAGCTCGGCCAACTCACCAACAGCGCCCGCATTGCCCGTAACGAGAAATGTCTTGCACCAAGACTAGCGCGTAGTATGCATCTAAAAGTATTCGAAAACAACTGGTTATAAACAGCTCCAGCTGGTCATTATCATTCGTTTAAACACCCGCACGTGACGCGCTCTCCACCAATAGGAATAGTGAAACTGTCTGAGCTGATGTATGTATAAATGATATATATCACATAGGCTTGCACAATGAGTTAGACCATTGCTGGGCTTTACAAAATGATATCATTAAGCTATAAATGCAGCCACATAAAACACAGGTAAACCCATGCATTGGATGAATGTTGTTGGCTATAAATGCAGCCACATAAAACACAGGTAAACCCATGCATTGGATGAATGTTGTTGGCTATAAATGCAGCCACATAAAACACAGGTAAACCCATGCATTGGATGAATGTTGTTGGCTATAAATGCAGCCACATAAAACACAGGTAAACCCATGCATTGGATGAATGTTGTTACAAAATGAGATCATTAAGCTATAAATGCAGCCACATAAAACACAGGTAAACCCATGCATTGGATGAATGTTGTTGGCTATAAATGCAGCCACATAAAACACAGGTAAACCCATGCATTGGATGAATGTTGTTGGCTATAAATGCAGCCACATAAAACACAGGTAAACCCATGCATTGGATGAATGTTGTTGGCTATAAATGCAGCCACATAAAACACAGGTAAACCCATGCATTGGATGAATGTTGTTGGCTATAAATGCAGCCACATAAAACACAGGTAAACCCATGCATTGGATGAATGTTGTTGGCTATAAATGCAGCCACATAAAACACAGGTAAACCCATGCATTGGATGAATGTTGTTGGCTATAAATGCAGCCACATAAAACACAGGTAAACCCATGCATTGGATGAATGTTGTTGGCTATAAATGCAGCCACATAAAACACAGGTAAACCCATGCATTGGATGAATGTTGTTGGCTATAAATGCAGCCACATAAAACACAGGTAAACCCATGCATTGGATGAATGTTGTTGGCTATAAATGCAGCCACATAAAACACAGGTAAACCCATGCATTGGATGAATGTTGTTGGCTATAAATGCAGCCACAGGAAACACAGGTAAACCCATGCATTGGATGAATGTTGTTGGCTATAAATGCAGCCACATAAAACACAGGTAAACCCATGCATTGGATGAATGTTGTTGGCTATAAATGCAGCCAAATAAAACACAGGTAAACCCATGCATTGGATGAATGTTGTTAAAAAATGAGATCATTAAGCTATAAATGCAGCCACATAAAACACCGGTAAACCCATGCATTGGATGAATGTTTTTGATAGTAATTGTTGATTGTTGTTTCGCTTGTAATTTTAGGATCAGATGTTCATGACAAAACACCGAATGGTCGTACAGCACTTCACATCACTGCTGCCCAGGGTAAGAATAATGCAGTAGAAGTCTTACTGAATAATGGAGCAACTATTGAAGATCCTGACAATGAGGGAAAGAGTGCACTCGTTCTGGCTGGTCTATGGGGACATAAATCATGCGAGCGTCAAATATTCCTCTTCCAGTGGCAACAGAGGGCAGCAAAACAAAAGCCTATCTCTGACAGTGGACAGCTACTTGCGCATCAGATGTATGACTCAAAACTCAAGACGTGGCTAACCGGTCCAGAAGCTCAGTTGTATTATTCCCAGATCCTTCCACCGGGAGAGTTCTCAGGAACGGGTTTGTCGGCTCCGAGGAGATCCATATCACCTCGACCAAGTTCCGCACCTTTGGAACGGGGAGTGGATGAGACGATAAGAAACGGAAAGTTAATGGAAGGGAATAGAGGGACTCAGGTCTCGCTAGGAACTGAGTCTTTAAAGTCATTGAGGATAGCTGATTCAAAGAAGACTAGCCCCAGCAAGGGACGATATGCTAGGTGAGTTACATGGCTATTTATTACACTCACAACACCACATTTAGCGCCAATAACAGGATGGATAGGAAACAAGAAGAAATCCTCAGTTATAGATGTTGGAGAAAAACCGCAATTGGTTAAATCCACGCTATCAGGTAGGGACTGAACTCCTAATTCACAAGCAAGGTTCCGGTCTGAGATGAAATTCAAACCGAGGTCCACAGAGGTTTAACAATTCAACCTTATACTGCAGTAAAACAGGCATCTTACCCATGTTCTGATTGTCTTTATCCACCTCAAAGGTTCACCATTTATTCATATAGACCTTGTTCTTTCTTTCTATCAGCCCATTTCAAGAAGCTAAATCCAAAGCATCTGGTGACAAGAAATCTTATGACGACTGGCTGGCGCAGAAAAAAGCTAAAGAACGCCGGCAGGCAGAATCCAAACGCAAGGTCATACAACAAGAAAAGATCAAAGTAGAAGATGAACAACGAGCCGTTCAAGAGAAGGAGAAATCTTATGAAACGTGGCTGAAGGAGCAGAAAGCAGCGGCTAAAGGTAAAGGGAAAGGAGGTCCTGCATTACAGAGCAGATCCCCAGAGAGAGGAGTTGTCACTCCGGATGATAAAGGGTTAGACTTAATGAAGATTAGGAAAGAAATGGATATCTTACATCCTGTACAAGTACATCACTGAAGAACTTCAACAAAATCTCAGCTTCTCAAGAAACTGTCATCCTGTATAAGTACTTCACTGAAGAAGAACTTCCAATTAACTCGTCTTTACAAGAAACTGTCATCCTGAAGTACTTCACTGAAGATAGACCAAGAAGGTCCTTAAGATCTTCCAAATTACTCGGCTTCTCAAGAAACTGTCTTCATGTTTTACCTTTGAAAGTCCTTCTTCAATGATGCATCATGATGAAATTTTATCCGATTCTCTGACGAGTCATAGATTGACTCGGAGTGGTGATCTGAAATATTCCTTTTATCCGTCCAAAGGTTTGTGTGAAACCTTGAAATTGGACAACCTTTTACTTTTAACTGTACTAGTAAGATATCGTGTATTTATGTAAATTAGTGGTGGTGGGATTTTGTGGTTATTTTAATGCATCCTTTATTCTGTGATTGCACAAAGTAAGTTTAGCAACCAGTTTAAACTGGGTAGATCAGTTTTGTGAGATGGGTTGAAGGTACTAGGGCCTATATATGGATTTTTTGGGGGTCAATGAAATCTGTGGAACGTTGAACAGTAATCTTGTTTAAGTGGATGCAATTTGAGCCTGTAAAACCGGATAGAGTGACAATTGTAATAGGTTACAGTTGCAGGGGTTTGAAAGAGATTTGAAAACAATTTATGAAAAACTTGCACTTTTAATAGAGTTTAGGTTGAATATTTATATAAAATTAAATGCTTGCTGCTTGTATTTATTGTCGTCCAGTACATCATGAAGGCAGCTAGGTCTAACTTTAGCGCTGTTGAACCTGTTAAGGTTCAACAGCGCTAAAGTTGGACCTTTAAAAAGGTCAAGTCAGGCTGGGGAGGTTCTTGAGCAATACAGGCCCAGAAAGGGATGACAAAAAGCATTGCTTATAGGCCTACAATTTTTCTTGAGCAAATTAGCAGAGAACCTGAAGCACAATACAAAGCATGGTTCTTTGTGGTTACTCATTTTCTGCTGAGCAAATTTGTCTTTACAAAGCAGCTTTATTGCTAAACTGTTCCTGATGCAATTTTGTCTTTGCCTTGGAAATAATGTGCCTTGGTAAACATGAATATACTATCATTGTGGATCAAGCATATTTAAAGTTGTTTTACTTTACAATGTTTCAGTGCGTTAACATAAGATTCAAACTGGCCTCTTTTGACCATGCATTTTGGGTGGTCTAGAGCGGTGAGACATCTACTCTAGAATGTGTGTCGGGGTTCGAATCCCACCTGAGTAGTAATGCCTGTGAATTATTGTCCACATGACAGGGGGCAGTGCTTATCACACATCAGTGTAGAGTAAAACAACAATTACTGCTCTATGAAATTGTTTCAATAATAACTTGACAAATTGTTTTGTAATGGGAACCATAAAATAACATATTCAGCAGGGGATTTATTGACAGAAATCAATTTGAGTCACTCAATTCTCTAATATTTAATTAATGAGAAAAAGACTCTACTAATAATTCTATTGCCAAAGAAGGTTTTCTGTATATAAAGAAAAAAATAAGCTACTTAAGAACAAAAAGTGACTATAAATGTAAACCGACAAAACAATCTGACATTCAAGTTGCTGTATCTAAGAAAGAATTCAATCACGAAACAGCTAAGTCTTAATTTTTAACCTGTTTGAAGTGTATTTGACAGTAGCTTTGAGTAATTGTATTATTATTAAATGTTTCAAATCTACCTCTGTGCATTATGTAAAACATTTATGTACGGATAAGAATCATGTCTAAGATGTGTCACTCTACAATAATGATATATCTATTCTGATTTTGAAAATGTCATGGTGGAAACTCCATGATGGTTTGCAGAAAGAACAAATGTTCTTTCTTAAAAGTACGGTTCAGAAATTTGCATGGTTTAAAAGTCTATAGAGGTTTCAGTGATACCAAAGAAGTGTGTTTTGTAATAAGGTGTGCGCAACATTGGTAAGTGTGAAAATACTCATTAAGAAGAATATGAAACTTGACATGGTGGGAGTATAATCAGGTTTATGGTAGCAGCATGCATCTCTTTTGACTAGTTTTGGTTCCGAGTTGTCAACCACCGGTTCTTTTCAGACCCAACACTGCTCAAAATAGATTTACACATGGTGCTGCCGTAACCTCACGGTAAGAGTTGTCCATCACCGGTTCTTTTCAGAACCAACACTGCTCAAAATAGATTTACACATGGTGCTTCGGCATATCTCGCCAGCAAATATTCAATGTTCACTGGTCAGCACAAAAATTGAATGGTGTATCAGATGTGCTTGGTGGGGAGCTTCACTGGATGTGTTTTTGCTTGAGTATAACGAAGAAGTTTTGATTTCAAGGGTTGATGTTTGAAATAGGTGACAACTCTGATGTCTGTTTACTGTGATGACGATTGAGCTTGAACATTCACAGGTTTGTTATTCCACATAATGTTGAATCAAACGAAGTGTGAATACTGGTCTTTGACACTTGCCAATGTTGTCCACCTGCCTTAAGAGTAGAGATGTGGAATTTTGCATGATGTGTCTCTTAAAAAAACTAGACTTGTGTTTTTTCAGAAGGAAATTATTTCCAAGATGTGACTATTAAAGGCAGTGGACACTAATGGTAATTACTCAAAATAATTATAAGCATAAAACCTTACTTGGTGACAAGTAATGGGGAGAGGTTGATAGTATAAAACATTGTGAGAAACGGCTCCCTCTGAAGTGGCATAGTTTTCGAGAAAGAAGTAATTTTCCACGAATTTGATTTCGAGACCTCAAGTTTAGAACTTGAGGTCTCGAAATCAACCATCTAAACGCACACAACTTCGTGTGACAAGGGTATTTTTTCTTTCATTATTATCTCGCAAGTTCGATGACCGATTGAGCTCAAATTTTCACAGGTTTGTTATTTTATGCATATGTTGAGATACACCAACTATGAAGGCTATTCCTTGACAATTAGCAATAGTGTCCACTGCCTTTAACTTCTCTATGTCTGGACTAGACTTGACTGATAAGGATTAAGGATACTCTTTACTAATGTAATTTAATCCTGATGTGTTGTGTGTGGAAAGTTTTACACCGCCAGATATTTGCACTTCGTAAAGTAAGCACGTTGATCATTCCCATTTGATGTAAAAAACACTTTTATGGTGACTGTGACTTTAGGTGTGGGACAATTTTTTACTTACCGGTATATTGTGCATTGAACTTAATCTACTTACTAAGGCCATTGCCTCAATTAATACACCTTGATATTTCTAAAAATGAAGTTTTTATGCAAATCATACTCATTACTCATTAAAAAACTTACTCCATCTGATATCCCTTTTAAACGCTCAACTGGTGAGGCACAGAAACATTCTAATTCAGTACTATACATTTTCAGTACTACATGTACCCAGCTAAACTAAGGTTGTGTACACTGTACAGTGGAATCCATGTTGTGCCCTTGAGCAAGGCACTTAACCATAATTGCTTTATAAAAAGAATGGAGGTATTGCACTCAGCTCTACCAGCCAGGCTCTTTATCATTACAGACTTTTGAGTGTGAAGGGGTGACCCTGTTTCAGCCCCTGTGTGCAGAACATGTAGTAGCAACGTACCTGGCCCCTGGTGGCAGCCCAAATCACCTTAATTTTAAGTGGTTGTCTGGGCTGGGAATGTTAGGCGATCTCTCATTAAAAATAAATGGGGTATTAAAAAGACAATGTTGGGTTCAAAGGTTTGGGTATTGCGTATTAATCCGAAAGATTCTGATTGGATAACAGTAACACGTCAATGGCTTGGGGGTTAGTGTCTGCTGCAGTGCTCCTCCAAGATGATAAGTTTGGGGGGGGGGGGCGGGGCTGAACTGGGGTTGTCTATGATTGATTGGGGGTGCGGGGCTGAACTGGGGTTGTCTAAGGCTATGGGTGAGTTATGTAAGAAAAAAACTGCATAAACACAAATATTAGGGTGTGTGGAGGGACTTCTATCAGACCCAGAACTTCACAAGGCCATTTTCTGGAAAATCTGACAGTCTATGGGGCATCAATCCAAAGACCATGGAAACAAGGGTCATGGCATTTGTGTAATCCCAGGTAAAAGACTAGGGTGGGGATAGAAACTACTCAAAATGCACATTGGTAAAGTCTGTACTTGATGTGAATGCAGAAAATAAAGAATCGTGTGTGAAGACCTAATATTGATTGTGTATCCATTAATGTCCCTCTTTATTCTGATATGCAAACAAGTGTCAAAAATGACCAACGCAATGTACACAACATGAAAAGCTTACCAATATTTAAATATAACAGTTCTTAGGTCCAAAATAGCTAGTGTAAAAAGGGTTACAAAATGTGGACACTATTCAGTAAAATCACTCTTCTTTTCAAAATTTCCATTCTAACTTTCATTTCTCAGATAAAATGGAATGTTGATTCTTCTGAATTCAACACATTATTATAGTCTTGGAAGTATACCAATAGGAGAAGGTTCAGGTAAGAAGGTTGGGCAGAATATCTTGGCAGGGGATGGGAAATACATGTAAATGATGCCTTCGGCAGGTTTAGGGGTGTTGGCCTTTGGAATCAGTGGCTCATGTTGAAAATATGTGCCAATGCTCTACACTCCAATATGGTAACAATGTCCCTTCCTTTTAGTTTTCTCTTTGTGGAGAAAAACAAAACTAAAACAAAAAACAGCAGGCCCTTGGAGTTGCTCTAGCACCTCTCACCCCAACCCCTACCCCTAGGTCGGGCAATGGATGTAGGATTACAACATGTACCCGTTCCTTCCAGTTTTTCATACAAACTGTTCTTTACTGTTCATTAAGTTTAAGAGATAACAAAGGGCGTTTTATCATCAATTAACATTCTTTAGAAATATTACATTTTGTTCAGCAAAATTTAAGGCAAGGGGAGGTTTACAAAAACAGCTTAAAATCACAGGAATACTAAACCTCTCAGAAAGAATTCTAGCCTTGAAGAACTTTTGAAGACGGAGAGATGTCAATAATGTAATAAAGTGGCCTTTAATCCAATGAGGGGAATTCCCTCTGGTACTTTACCTTTAATCCAATGAGGGGAATTCCCTCTGGTACTTTACCTTTAATCCAATGAGGGGAATTCCCTCTGGTACTTTACCTTTAATCCAATGAGGGGAATTCCCTCTGGTACTTACCTTTACCCCCAACAAAAAATCAACCAATCATTTTAACGAATACAGAGTTAAATTCCCTTCAAATGAATATACATGTAGCGCAAATCTAGTGTCTCTAAACGCTCACAAAGATTGTTAAAAAAATAATACATAATGTGAATTTACAAACTTAGGAAAAAATAATCGTGCATAACATTGTGGTGTTTAAAGGCAGTGGACACTATTGGTAATTACTCAAAATAATAATCAGCATAAAACCTCACTTGGTGACGAGTAATGGGGCGAGGTTGATAGTATAAAACATTGTGAGAAACGGCTCCCTCTGAAGTGACGTAGTTTTCGAGACAAGTAATTTTCCACAAATTTGATTTCGAGAACTCAAGTTTAGAATTTGAGGTCTCGAAATCAAGCATCTGAAAGCACACAACTTCGTGTGACAAGGGTGTTTTTTATTTCATTCATATCTCGCAACTTTGACGACCAATTGAGCTCAAATTTTCACAGGTTTGATATTTTATGCATATGTTCAAGTGAGAAGACCGGTCTTTGACAATTACCAATAGTGTCCAGTGTCTTTAACATGTAAAGAATTACCAATTTAATGTACTGATAAGTAAAAAGTATAGAACTAAAACGATAACTAAACACAATCTACTGTTATAATCAACCTATAATGCAGGAGTTTAAATCTACTGGTATGCCCAAAATAAAGCAGAAAAACTTAAGAAACACAAATTTACACAACAGCCTTAGATAGCAAAGAAATTAGCAACAGTTTTTTTTTTTTATTTGATGAGAAATAAATAATTTAACTTTGCGTTTTGAGTTTATCGCTCAGTAATCGTTTTATTCTTCATTTTGTTTTTTTTGCATCAATGTCATGCAAAATGTTTAAATCGGTTCTCGTGACCCAGATGGCCGATCGATCTCAAACTTCTACAGGTTTGTCAGTTTATGTTCCAGCTTAAATGTTCCTTTAAGAAATAACTTTTACCCACAACACTGTGAGGTAATTTCCTTAGGCTTTGGCTTAGGTACCGTCCGGCTGTTTGAAATCACAGAAGCAATGTGTACTTTTTCAATATTACTGACAGAGCCCAAGCTAGCCAAAAAGCAAAGCTGGAGCCACAGTTCGGAAAAGAGGCTTAGTGAAATTTCTTTGGCACTATGCTGAATGCAACAAAATTGAGTCCAAATTGTGAAACTACATTCACCTGTTTGAGGGTTGATAATTTTATTCTTGCTGCGACATCATGATAGTTCCTGATCACCCTAACTCTTGTCAAGTTCACTAAACGCAATGGCAAAACAAAACAGAACAGGTAGGTCATGCAAGTCACAAGTATGTACAGTATGTACATGTACTGCATGTATGTCAACTAGTTGTCATTTATCATTTGGCAGGTGTGTACCTGTTTTTGTCAGCAAACTAAATTTGAACTCTGGATATTTGCAAGCTTCACAGTTTCTCTTTCACCTTGGCCTTAGCGTTCTATGTACACATGTAAAGTTATCAATTAATTAATACAATTTCAGCTGGTTTGGTGAATACTAGTACATAAAATGTACATTATAAAATACTTGGTGGGTGTGGGGCTGTTGTAATGTTTGGATTGTACTTCCTTTTATCTTCTTTTTTGAAGTTGTTCCTGTTTGCATTTCTTGTTTTACATGTAGTTTCTACACCAGTACATTATCTGTAAAATGTAAGGTACAAAATGTGAATAAGTCCCTTTTTTTTCTCAGTATGTACAATATTTTTCACCAGCTCATCACCAATATTCAAATTCCTTATTTATCCAATTACTCATTTAAAAATCGTTTGTATATCAAACTTTAAGGGATCTTTTTAAAAACAATTCAACCCCAAATGTATGCACATGAATACCATTTTACAATTGTAGTAAAGCACTTTTTTTATCTACATGTTATCAAAAATACAATTTTATTAGTGATTGTGTGCAAATATTTACATGAAAAAATAGGCACCCTTGCAATTATGACACTACGCTGCATGCAGTTTACAAAATTGGAATGAAGTTGTTTATTTCGACAAACAGTCCAGTCTCAAATGACTGAATTGATTCATGAAAGATGTGTTGTTCCTCATTATTTCCAACCTGAATCCTCAATAATCCAGTCAATAGTTTTGTCTGATTTTGATGGATTCAGAACTGCAATGTAACAAAAATTGCAGTACTGTAATTTCCCAAAACAAATTGTAGCTCTGAGTTTGACTAAACTAACTCTCTCCAGTAATGTGCATAATGTTGGATCCTGCCTCATTTTATTTCAATCCAATGTCATTACTGTACCAAAACTGATGGACTCTGATTATGATAAAATGCCTTGGGATCCTAGGAGTGATTTACTAGGACCATTCAAACAAAATATGGCAATACATGCCATGCATGGGATTACGTCTTTGGTTTTACATGGACATGTATTACAATGAAATTGGACATTTATAGTAATTAATAATTGTTGGTACATGTATGGGTAAAGCTGTACTTTTAGCCACCAGCTCTCCAACTGAAAATACCTTAAAAAAATACTTGAGAAAATCAAGCTCCATACTGAAGGCACTATAGGTATAATAGTATGTTGTTACTTTGTTACTTTGCTGTGATTGAATGCTGGTGTGAATCACATTGTACCAGAGCTCTGATTCCTCATGCACAATGTTTTTGTTGAAACATCTCCAGAAGGTTTTTACATGGTACAGTACCTACATGTACACTACAGATTTATAAAGCACACACTTGGTCATTGTAGGCCATTCTCTTTTTGTCAATAGTGTAAAATGTCAATCAATTTCTGTACACAATTTACAATCACTTGCAAAACTGGCGCATTCCAACAGAATTGAAAACAGGCAATGCTAATGGAAACCTTAAAGTTGTTCAATACTGTATTCTACAACTTGATTGATCAATACACCGTGCAAGTCTCATGTGGATGCAAAGATTTGGGGACAAATTTGGTCCCTTGTACATTGCTTTGACATGTCAAGGAAACTCGGGAGCATTTTAACAGGTTTAAATCATAGAGGTTTGAATGACTTGCACAGTCGTCTACACAACAGGGAGTAAGTGTCACAGGTGTCTGGTAAGCAGATAGAACATCTACAGACTGATTGAAACCCCCCCCCCCACCCCTAAACATACAAATGCCAATATGTCAAACAAATACATACAAGCTATTGTTATTACAGTGTGCTGTGTTGAGGTGTGTGGAACATAGTGAAAACCTGCACAACTGGCCTGTTCCCCCATTGCCTTGGTGTCCCTTTAAAGTTTCCCATAGACTTTAAGATTTTCCAAAGGATGGATGTGCCATTTGCAGATGTGCATAGGCCTCTCAGTGATGACATTCCACCAGGCCTAGCACTGGAGAGTAATCTCCCCCTAGAAATGCTAACTTAATTTCTCTTTCCATCTAGCAGTCTCTTGGGATTACCAATCAGCTAGCTCAGTGTGTGCGTTTGTAGAAACCATAATAACATGTGAGATGATTTAACTGATTGATATGTGAGATGATTTAACTGATTGATAGTGGCAGTTACTTCATAGGTCAAGAGAAAAACATCTTTGCAAAGAGCACACTGTAGAAAATGCCATGAAAGTGAAGTGAATTCTTGTCAATGTGCGAACATGAATTGGTTTTAACATTGAGTTTATTTACTACCATTATTACATGTGGTTGTATGTTTTATCTTCACCTTGCTGTAAGTGGTTATTAACATCATTTGCATTTGTACTGTGTGGTGAAACTGTTGTTGGAACATAATGGCAGTTTATGAAAGCTTGCTGAGAGCTTCAGAAAGTATCCTGTGTGAATTGAATGACATGGATCCAACAACCTGCTAACTGCTATTCAACTTGGCTAAGCTAGTCAGCTACTTGTACATGGTGTACACAGTAGCTCTTAATTTAATAGATGTTCGTTAAGACCCATGACAGCATTAATAAACTCTTACTCTTGGCATAAACACAGGTCTACTTCATTTTACCCAATACAAACAAACCACCAGCATATTTACACCAAACCCATCAATAAATGTACACAAAATAAATGATTATCAGTGTTTAACTGTAATACAACTCTTTGTAAAAACATGGACGATTGAATTACATGTACATGTAGGTCACTCTTGGTGTTAACAGGTTTGAGTTGAAACACTTGGATGGTACATAGAGTGCTACACATTTACTCTTCAACATTATGTTCCTACATGTACCATCTCTGCTATTCCCAACTGGTCTTCTGTCATAAAGGACTGAAACATCTGATTATTTGAAAGATGCTTCACCAGGGCCCAATTTCATAAAGCCTGTAAGCACAAAAACTTGCTTAGCACCGAATGGTATTGCTTAGCGGAAACGGGTTACCAACCAAAATAACATTAAGTTTGCAATGCTGTTACTGGTGCCCCACTAAATTGTTGCATAGCAAAGAAATTTGTCTCGCACTAGCAGTATTTTCTGCTAAACAGTTTTTGAAATTGGACCCTGGTACCATGGCCTTTGTGTATAATTAGTATTTCGAAGCAGGCTGTTTTACAGTATCTCACACAAAACATGGATTACTGAGCTATGCACAGTAGCTCTACAATGAGTAGCCATTCCGAGAAGCTTAAGGAGATTGCAGACTCCGATGATTCGATTTCTTACAGAGTACATACATTATCATCATCTTCAACATCTTCTTCCATTGGAGACACTCCTCCGTTTTCTTGAATGATGTGTTCTTTAGTAGACTGCTCTTCATGAGGGGATGATTCCCTTTCTTCTGCTGTTTGAATGTTTCTTTCATCTCCTCCTCCTTGTTCAGAATTCAGATTATTTATCGTCTCTGTTAAGTCTTTGACTTCATCTTCATCACTATCATCTTCAGTCTCAGTCAAAGATGGGACTGATGCTGTAGAGACTGTTGACATCCTTGGCATGAATGAGACAGGCTTACCACCTGATAAAGTGTTTCTCTGGTTTGCTGGTTTGACTGTAATGATGAGGTTAGAGCTATTAGCTACCATCATATCAGTTACTTGGTCAAGCGTCTTACCACTGACTTCAATACCATTGACTTCAAGTACTTCATCATTAACAGCTAAGAGTCCTGTACTCTCTGCAAGTCCACCTGGTACAAGACGCGAGATGAAAATACCAGGAACTTTCTCCAATCCATGAGGAGTTACTCTGACGCTGGTTCCATCTCGGATGTAGAAACCTAATGGTTTCTCAGAACCATGTTTGTGGAGTTTGACTCTACGATGCGTCTCTGGTACAATATCCACATCAATGATGGCTGAGACACGACGGAAATCTTGTGGCATGCCAATGGGTAGAGCTAGCTGCTTAGGGGCAGAGACACCACCCAGGTTGAACTTACTCTTCTTCTTTGAGCTTCCATACATGTTGAATGGTTGCATCTGAGTGACTTCATCTGAGATGCAAAGAAATTAAAAGCTCATGTCAGATTGGAAATACAGTGTTTACAATTTGTCATGTGAGTTTATCTTATTTGTAACAATAATAACAACGCATTCCATATCAAAACTACCTTAACCTGTATGTGTGGGTTCCTACATGTATGAAATAAATCTCTAGGAACATCAAGAGTTAGAGAGCTTTTTTTAACACAGGCTTAGATTTACACTGTCCCGCCTGTTACAAATGTACATAGGCCTAGATTTGTAAAAGTTTCCCATAGCTAAAAAAGTATTTTCCAATGGAAGTGTTCTTAGTAAAATAAAAAAGGCCTTGCCCCCTCAAATATGAAATTGCAGGCCTGCAAACGTGTGTAATTTCCCCTAAAAAATTTATCTAATGGAAACTTGCCTAAATGCTAAAAATCCTTAAACTATCATTGAGAAACACATGTACATGTATGCCATAAAAACAACAGACTTTACTTTTCTGACTGTACATGTAAAACCAATCTTTGAGTTAGACAGGGCTGGCAATAATTCACCAGTTGTTGTTCTTTATTTCTGCAATACAAAAATCTGTTCAGTAGTGAGTAGTTTTGAAAGCATTTCAGTGTAGTTCTGATCATAGACTGAGATGGTGGAGTCATCTATGACCTTAAATGCAATCTCTGACCTCTGTTACTGTGTGGTATAAACAATAACCACCACCACTTATAATAATATGCTGATGTAGGTGACTAGCTCTCCAAGCTAGCAACTATTAATCATTCAGGTATAGCGTTCATGGTCATGTATATCAAATATATCAATTGTGAAAAAATGCACAATATACAAGCTTTAGCACTTGATGTGCCTGATTGATATTCTGAGTGTTGCTGTTTTGTTCCATATTGAAATAATCTCTTGAGTTCTTGTGGCTCTGAAAAGAACAATTGATGACGGATCATCTTGGCATCTCTCGCAGACTTGTACGTTTCCTTCTGTAACATGTAGCTGCATCTCATCACTCCATGCCACCCATGAAGATTCTCTACTCTGGAATCATTTGTCTCAAGTTTTATGTCTACAATCAACCCATTTATAATAAACTTACATACATGTAATAGGGTTATTTTTACACTGGGATAAAAACCTAATTTTGTTTTTACCCTTACATGTACATCGCGATGCCATGGGCTAGCTAGGTGGTCTTGTGGTAAGACATCTGCTCTAGCAATACAAAGGTCATGGGATCCAATCCCACCTGAGTGATTTGTCTTCACAGAACTCCGGAAAGCAAAGAGTATATAGTGCTTAATACACATGCTTGTAAGGGTAAAACAACTTATATAATCAACTTTCTATAAAGCTTCTTGAGAAGAAACTTGCAGGCAATACCCACCTTTTCTCTGGATGACAATCCGTAATAATGGCCTTGCCATAGAGAGTGCTTTGTGGTAGTTATCGTCATTGTTGATTGGTAACAGTTCACCTTGAGGATCTGTGTAGCCGATGAGGAAAGGTATCTTCGATATCTTATGAATCTTCTCAAGAAAGGAGTAAAAGTCTTCAAATGTTGCTTGAATAGTACCAGTGACTGTGAAACGACGGAATTCAGCATCAAACTGTATAGGAACAATCAGAACAGATGCAAAATCTTAGTATTTGTTCACTCAACGAAAGTAACACTTTCACTGTTCAACTATCCACATCCTATAATTGATAGCATTGCTCTCCTTTTACAACTATATTTTCATGTGGTCAAATATATAATGCACTTTTCAAAATGGAATCAATAAAAAATACAACAAGTCTTGTACGATAACCCAGAAGAAAAAAAAGTGTCCCTGTTGCATCAATACCGTTTATCTTTCAATACTAATACTCTTTGCAATTTAAAAATACATTGTACAAACATAACACACAAAAATACAAAAAAATCCATGAATATCTGAAGATCCTGCACTATATTTTCCAATTTCTCAAAAACATGACAAAAACAAGAAGTAAATGTACTGTATATTACATTATGAAAATACAGGTGGCAGGTACATGTACGTAGGTACATTGTTCATTCACACACAGTGTATGTGATGCACCTTGACTTTAAAAAGAAAAAGCATTTATAGTAGCTCTTAAAGCACTAGTTGGTAATATTAAACCACTTGCAAATTATCTACTACCAACTTGACACCAAATACAAGTTTTCTAATAGCACTGAATATTGATGTGTTTTAAGCCAATAAGACAGAGAATTGAAACTGTATCCATAAAGTAGAGGTTGACAGCAAACTCTGAGGGCAAGAGGTGGTATGCCATGGCGTGCAATGAGGTGTGTTACAATCCATAATGATCTCAACTAGAAGCATGCTACTGTAGTAGGAAGGCTAGAAGCTGGTAATGGGAAACCCCACTGAGATTGCACCAAGGTTAGGGTGTTATAAAAGGTTTAGCTTGGTATGTCCAGTGACTTGCTTGCTTCTATGGTAGGTATTCCTTAATGTAAAATGATGCAATTATTGCAACTGAGTTCACATACATTCTACAATACAGTGAATTGTTAGTACAACTTTGTGTAGATTCAGGATTATTCATTTGCAATAGACGTACATAACCATTATGTTTTTTAAGACAAACTTGTCTTAGTGCACATTTACCATAAACAAGGCTAACACTAACAGCCACTCTTAATCTTATGTAAAGAAGAAAATATGTACTGCAGTAACAATGTCGGTCTGCATAAAACCATACCATGACCCTTTCTCATTGAAAAACACACATTTCCACAGAGCATGTGTACAATGTACAATGTATACAAGTACATGTATGTCTGCATACACCAAGATACACCAAGTACATACATATATGTACATGTACATGTACATATTGGCTGAGGTATCAAATTTCAAGATACCATCAGATGCAACATGCATAATAGTACACCAACCAACCATCTCAACGATTGTTTTTAATTTAATGCAATGTGGGATCATTCCTAATAATCACAGATTAATTAGGCCTACATACAATGTTAAGTGTACTGTAATAATCTTGTACTTTGTGTGCTGAACATTGTGACAGATGGAATGGTTCTTGAAACTATGTATTATACCAATCCCTGGCAGAATTATAAGTATGCCCAAACCAGTGAACAACTTATGCACAGTTACACGTATACGATGTAATTATATTGTTGACAGATTTACTGTACCACATTTTGTTATTGCATAAGTAGCCATGGTAACAAGAAGATTGAAGTGTCTGTGATGGGTGTGTCTACATTCCACACTAAGACAAGAAAGAATGTCCAGATTGTGTGAGGCCTGCTACAGGAACACCAACCACACAGTGATAGGCCTATAATTACCAAGAGTCTCACTACATCATGCAGTGGAAGGAGCCAATTCCTTTTACCACACAGACACTGTATGTAATGGATTCGTTCAACAATTTTCATTTTCAAAATCAATAATCATTCAGCTTCGTTCTAATGTTTTCAAACTAGAGTAGGCTGAGTTTCAAACTAGAGTAGGCTGAGTTTCAAACTAGAGTAGGCTGAGTTTCAAACTAGAGTAGGCTGAGTTTCAAACTAGAGTAGGCTGAGTTTCAAACTAGAGTAGGCTGAGTTTCAAACTAGAGTAGGCTGAGTTTCGATTGAACTTTGCTCTTGAAAGGGGCGCAGCAATTTTCCTATTTAAAAAAATATTTCTACAAGGACATTTTAAAATTGTATTGGGACTTTGCACAGGGCACTACGGCAAAAACAGGGCACCACGACGGCAACTGTTTTGGGTGTCATTGGTTACTTCGAGGCCCGTAATAAGAGGAAAACATCAAAGAATTTGTTAGAAATGATGGTGTCCCAGCCTAGACTTACAAAGCATAAACCCAAAGGAAAAGTGACCCGATAAAATGCAATACTGTACATAACTCAGCAGAGCCAACAGGTTTTCCCTTTAAACATCCTAAATACTTGAGTACTGTCTGAATGTAGTGTTAGGTCAATGGTCACAGTGGTTGATTACCAATGCCAAGGTATGCAGCTCTTCATAAAAAGTAATTGTCAAAATATAAAACAGGTTATAACTAACAATTTATCCGAGGAAGACCTGTTATGTATAATGTTAGGAATGTGCTGCCAGCTGGGATGTACAAAATGTGGTAAATTTTAACTCTTGTTTTCTCAGAAAGAGGAAACACAGGTATTGTAAAGTTTGGGTCAAAAAGTCAAACAGAGTTTCATATTTTACAAACGTGCCCAGTTTGCCAATATTCTGATATCCGTTTTGAAAACTAAGTAATCAATACAATGTAACGCCACAGACTGTTGTTGTTATTAATTGTTTTAGTTGTTATTGATGTTGTTGCAGAATTTAAGCATTTAACCACTTCATAACTTCCCATTATTTCTTCTAAAAGAGAAGAAAAAAATACTGAGTGCATTTCATCAGAATTCTGTTTTCTTTTTTCAATACTTTTTTTTAAAGTAAGTATTTCACTAACGATATTCTCAACAACAACTAAAATGTGTTAGTTAGGAAGCTCCATAAAGTTCTGAAAAATAAAACCATACAGAGACATTATTAAGAGTTGTTAGTACCGATTATGAAGTGGTGAACACATGTCAGAGAAAGCTTTGATTTGTGTTCAAACGTCAATGTTGAATAAAACAAAATCGCAAACTTCTGTTTTGCTGTTCTGCAATTTGTAAGGAATCAATTCCTTATTCTATTCCCATTGAAAACTAAAACCCAACCTGGCCTTGTATTGTCTTGGTTTACAAAGTGGAACAGTAATTTGCATTGAGGTATTTGTAGGTAAACAAATGCAGCACTGATCCAAGTCTGATAAATACAGTGGTTGGTGTGTACTGAGTTGGGGTCATTCAATGGTTAAATCAAGCCACACAGCCCTAAACACAGGGTGCAATTGTTACTGAGGCAGGCGTATTGTTTGAACATATTGTTGTTTCAGTTCTTTTGTTTACCTGTGACGCATTATGATAATAGTCGATCTTAATAGCTTCACTTATTACTCTTTTGAGTACAATGGAAGAATGTATGGGGAATCCTAGGCCAATCAGTGGACCTACACAGGATACAACCAGGGAGGAATAAATTAGAATACAACGAGTAATGTTGTACTACAACTTTTTTAATGTAGATTGCATAACAAGTTTATGACTTAAAACATACAGGCTTTGCTTTTTAAAATTCTGTCTTAAACACTTGAGTAAATTTGATTGAATTTGGTTGACTCTGCCACTTTCAAACTATCACTGAACATGTTTTGTGTGCACTGGATGCAGCAAATGAATGAATTTTGAGTAGCAACTGAAGCGATTTGTGTAGCATTTATACAAGGGAAATCACTGTATAAGATTTTGTATTTTAATGAACCATGAATACTAATGACATAGTTCAACTCAGTTGTCCTTCCTCCATAGCATTGAGTATTATCAAACAGATTACTCACACAAAACAGTAACCAATTGTTGTAAATCACAAAAGATTGTGGGAAGTTTCCTGCTCTGCTATTCTCTACTATACACTTGCCAAGTCAAGTGTGAATAACCACAGGCCAGCAGTGTGGGAAAAGGTGATTAATTGGGTGTACATAACAGACCTGGGGTCAAGAGAGTGGAGCAAAAAGGGAATTATACAGTGGAGTCGGTCATTCATGTTGAATTGTATTTCATTAATGCTGCACTAACACAAGACAACACATCTTTGGGGTGAATGAATTTGGTTGAATTTGTGTAAGAATTTTGTACAACTTTTTTATTTTGAGTTGGCATACAATGTGCTTTCTTCTGCCATCATGTTGCCATTTAGTTGCAAGATGATGTACTTGAAGTGCATGTACAAGCTTGTATAGTTTGGTAGGCTGTGCCTTGGTTGGGAAAATAGAAACCTGGGGAATCACCTCGGGAGTCACAGTTTTTTTAGCCATAGCACTCAAAGTGCCAGTCAATATTTGTATACTTGCCTCCATTGTTAACAAAGATTACTCCTTGTTCAAATGGATCTAGCCATTAACTTGTCCACACCAGGAGCTACAATTTGTTGTGCATTCCCCAAGGGTCCTACTACTTGCCGTCAACTCGCCGTCAACTCGCCGTCAACTCCTCCAATATACATTTAAAATCCACAAAAGAAGCATAGAACGGTAAAGTATCAGCTAAAGGAGAATTTGCGTAAGTTTTAGGTCATATTTCGGAATAAAAATTGAGTTTTTTTTCTTGTGAACAAATTATCTCGAAGCAGCAAAACCGTCGGCCGCCATCTTGCTTTTTCATATGGATTAATCTTGGCCCAAGATGTCAATGATTGGTACTTTTTTTATCAACACAAAGTCGTTTTTGTGAATGAATTTGTACCGAAAACCATGAGAAATATGTAGTTTAGCCCAGAATTAACACTACCGTGCCCCATTTATAAATTTTTCAAGTAAATTTAATGAGTTGACGGCACGAAAATGATTTGACGGCGAGTTGACGGCAAGTCGGCGAGTTGACGGCAAGTAGTAGGACCGTTCCCCAATCTTATTTTATACTCAGACGGAAGAGTGACATAGTCCACAAATCATGAAAAAAAAAGCTTGCTTTCTAAGAACGTAGGTTGCTGCAGTAAAACTAACTGACCTAAAAAGTATTTATTCCTGACTGAAAGGTGTCTTGTGCCATGAAGCTGTTTCCCAAAATTATACTTCACTCAATTCAAAAAGCACAATGATTACGAATAGAATGTGCACAGCTGACAAAACACAATAAATAGTACATATCGTTTCCTTTTTTCAGCATATTCTCAATCGACAATACTCCTGGTTCAAGTTTTAAGGTAAACGTTTTAACTAGGTCCTGTGTATAAGAATCACTCTGACCCCCCTGTATACAATAACTCCTATGTTACGGGAAAAATGGGTAATGAAATACTGGTCTAGTAGTGTGACCATTTTATTTTGTTAGGGTCTTATGCATGTAGTTTTTAGTAGGCATTGACTCACTATGATAAGTTATAATAAATTATAGAAATAGTATAAATTCAGAGTTTATTCAATAAATATTTATTTAATTTTTATAAATATAAATTAATGTTTTGATTTAATATTATCCTTGTATGATGCTGTAGTGTAAAGCTGAAAGGTTTAAACGTTGTATACAATATTTGTATATTTTTGTTAGATGGTTTGCCGCAGTCATGAGTCAATCCACTGACCAGCTGAATGACACTCTTTTTATTAGCTCCATGGTCAGACTGTCCATGACCATGGGATGACTAGCTATTCCAAATCCAAATCCAAGTGTCACACCGTCGTGTCACTGTACCCTGTACTGTACTGTAGTGTCACTGTCAGTGTCAATGCTCAAAGAAGGGCCCCTCCCAAGCTAACAATATCTGCATTGGCTGGCACGATCTTGCAGCCAGCAACCCTTTTCGGCCAACCAAGATGGACCTTGTCCAGTTATTGGCCGTGCGTAGCGTGGGCAGAATTGGCGACACTGGCTGGGGCAGCCCTGCTGGTGCTACGACGTACGTGCGTACCGTCCCGTACAGATAAACGTAAAACGTAGTAACAAACACAATAAATCTTACCTTACTTTTCACCTCAGTCAAACCATTAACAACGCTACTGTTTCCGTTGCTCATTTCTGAAGTGTTGTGTGCCATATTGGCAGCCAATTACTCCTTACATTGAGACGGAGGAAACGTATGTTTTTGGAGTTAAAACAGTATAACTTCCTTCCTTCCTCGAGTACCAATCCAACATTATCGAAACAAGAAATATACACGACGTACTGTCTGTGTACACGCTGGTATCTGTGAAGCCACGTTCGGGAATGACTCATACAGCCGCGAACCAGCGGCCGACATTTGACCAATTCATTATAATGTGACGTCACGTAAAATATGCGAAAACTGCCATAAAATTTAGTCAATACGTAACGTATAGATGGTACGCCTGAGCCCAAGCGAATAATTCTATCATACTGTACATGTAAATATGTTTGGCAATGTTAACCAAAGCGTTCTTTAATTTAAAAATCAAACTTTTGTTGAAAGGAAAATTATCACAATAAAAATGCAGAATTCAATGTTGTCAATTCTAGACACGAAATACACGTTCAAAATAAGCTGTCAACCCAAACTTTGGGCCACACCTCGACGCACCAGTCACACACTGCGTATGCCATGCCTGTACGATGTATCATCAAAAAGAACATAAAACGAATCATCCTTCTCATTTTCACGTGGGTTTGGATCCGATTTCTAGGAAAGAACACAACAATCAGAAGAATACAAGAGCAGTAAAACAATAAATGAGACAAATAGATGAGGGCTGGTGGTTTAGTAATATATGATCTATGTTGTCGATTTTTGTTGATGATATCACTTATCAGCGATGTCTTTCGTTTCATTTTTACAAAGTGACCTGGGAAATAAAGCGAGACAAGATTATAATTTGGACGCTATAAAACTAACAAGTATAGCTAAACAAAATGACTACGAATGGATAATACGTTAATCACCAGTCCTTCGTGAGATTGGCAGGACCATTGCAGGACTTTCTAAAAGATTGCATTTCTTATTTTTCGCATAATATTATGCAGGCGATATTGAATAAGAAATAGGCCTACTGCAAAATTTACTTTAAAATGATCAAATAACAAAGTGCAATCATAATATAATACATCATCCTTTTATTACATCTTACTAACTGGATAATCGATAACAGTAACATAATGGCCGGTGCAAAGTAGTCGTAGCTGGGGCGTTGTTGGGGATAGGTTGGACGTTTTCCAAAATTAAGGCATATCACTTCAATTTATTCCTCCATGCTTCAACTATGCAATTTCGTTAGTTTTATACACTTTACTGAATTAAATGTTTGAAAATATTATTTTTCAACCGTTTGCGTCATGCGAAAATTTGCAGACAATTGTTATCACATCGCATGCAACTAATATTCCATGCAATTTGCGATGGGCGAAATCATATACGACATATAAGTCACAATGCCTTTGCAAAAAAAACATTGCAATAGCCTGCCTATATGGCGCGGGTGGCGGGTGGGTCCCAGGGAAATCTATCCGCCGTAGATTCTGTTGGAAAGTATTAACGTGGGCGGCGGAAGATGTTTTAAAAGAGGGCGTTTTCAGAAGTAGTACGCGCACGTACACAGTCCACCGTTTGGGAGGGGGTGGGGCGGCGACTGGGGGGGGGGGTCTCCTGTAACGCCGGTGCTATTATATAGGCGCGCCTAATGTAATAGCGCAAAGTTTTGCAAATATTATTTTTTAGATGTTGCAAAGTCCAACAACTCAATTTAAAGGATATTATTTGCTGAAAAACCACAGCACGCAATATTGGTAAGTCGGTCATGTGCTTGCCGCAGACCCCTACCCCCTCTCCCCAGCCCGCGGGCGCAATATGTTTTGTCCATCCATTTCAAAATTTCCACCATACTATTGCTTTTCAATTTTATCATTATTTTTTATTTATCCGATTCAAAAAGGAAATCTTAACAACAACAAAATGATGATGGCAATTCTATTATCCCAATGTTCATTAAAAAAAATGAAACAAAAAATGCCCCCCCCCCCAAAAAAAAACAAACACCCAGCACTATCGAGACGAGGAGCAAAAAACGATTCGAGCTTGGTGACAGGATTGTCTCTTGAGGGCGGGCTTTGATGCTGAGGATAATTTTTTTTACCGCACAAAAACACATTCACGCAAAGGAAGCACACACATGCTTGACGATTTCTCCTGTCCTGATTGTTTGTGTTGGAATCTTCAAGATCATGCATTTGTGATTTTTGTTTTAATGTTTTTCAAGTAGAGGTAAGATTATGTACGTAAATATCTTATTCTTAATCATAGTAACTAAAAGTAAAGAGGTCAATAAGTTACTTTTCTTCGACTCTTCGGTGCAAACCTTCTTTCTTCAGCTTGCGCGCGGTTTTGTGTGTGATTGTAGGAATTCCAAAGTAACACAAACGAGCTTGTGAATGTGATATGGCACCATCTATGCGATTTCGATTGGTGTACCCTTTTTTCACAAAAAGGGGAAATTATCCATTGGCTTAAAATGAGCGAAAGATTTCAGGGAAAATTGTATTCTGCCGCCAACACTTTTTCATTTGTTTTATGAAATTGAAATAAAAATTAAAATAGTTTTTTTTTGTAAAGCTTTCGCATGTGTTGACTTGCTTTGAGTACATTAGAATTAGAATTAGATACTAATTGGACACTGCTGATAATGTGGTGATCAGGATTGTGGCACGCTGGTTAAACAACTTCAAATCATAATACATGTTTTAACTTTTAGCAATGTAATGTACAACTTGTTTGGGTGTGCAGATATTGGGAATACCATGGATCCCAAACTAAAAAACACACTTATACCACCGTATAACTTGCATGTCGAAAAGATCAAACTGGGATGCTACTGGCATCAAATTATTTTGTTTCCTAAAGATACAATTTACGATATTCTATTCTGTACAGGTTTCTGAGTGAGACCGATTGGACTGAACTTTGAGGTGTATCCATTCTAGCTCAAGATGTATGCCTTCCATAAGCAGATCCATCCACCTACAGGCATTGAACACTGTGCATATTGTAACTTCTTCTCGGCTAATGAGAAGAGTCTTCTAGTTGCTCAAGCATCGGAGCTTACTGTGTACAAACTGCTCAAAGATGTGGAGGTAAAGACAAAGGTTCACAGTTTCAGGATTTGTCAGGTTTCTCTGTCCTAGGATTTGAAAAACAAAAATTATAGGAAAACAAACCAACAAAATGTTCAAACTTAAACAATGTTCAAAATTAAAAAGTGCTTTTTAATTGTCCATAAGTCTCACATGCTCATGTGAAACCTTTGACTTCTGGAAAAGTCATTAAGTTTGTATAGTACCACCATCATGGCTCTCACATGACTGCGCTTCTGGCGACTCCTGGATTATAGATGTGCAAAGGGCCTTTACACTATTACTGGGGCAACTACTTTAAAACAAGTCTAATGAAACCTTACTATCTAGGGCATGGATCAATTATTTTGCTTTTGGGGCTTTTTCTGTCATCTTGATCATTGGTCTATAAAACCCAACAATTTCATTTGCCACTTAAGGATGTATCATTCTGAATTTCAGTAGTGTAACCTGTATATAGGATGAGCAGCTAAACCAAATTGAATTCATTGTCCTGTGCACTCGTCAACAGGTTTAAATCTTGACTCGTATTCTTTTTGACTTCATTGCAGACAACGGCGAAAGCACCCGAGAAGAATATTGGTAAGTGGTTAATGTAATCTTTGGTCCAAGTGTTATTATTTGATCAATTCAAATTTCATCTAAAAGATTATTATTAGTATTACCAGAGAAGTATTCCTCTTTAACTTTGGTAGGTTGGGTGGCTCTTTAGAGGTGCTGGACACATGTTCCATCTTGCCACTCACTGGTGATTTTGTGTAACTTTTTAAATAGTTTTTAATGTAATGCATGTTATTGTGTACACTCTATATTAGTAACTTTTTTGAGAGTTTAATATTGATTTTTAATTTATTAATTGACAATTGATTAGATGGATCAATAATCAAGCCTAAGAGAGAAAAGCTTGAGCATCTGATGACCTTCTCTTTGTATGGCAATGTGATGTCATTACAAACTGCAGCGCTATCTGGCAATGGAAGGGATGCTCTTCTAATCAGCTTCAAAGATGCCAAGGTAAGAAGCTATTCAATGTCTTAGTACTGCATTTTGAGATTGACTGGAGTAGGGTAGTTGAAAGGTTGCGTTATTAAATAGCGAGAAGTCCCTTTGTTCTATTGAGAGAAAGTAGAACTTCTCAAAAATAGTAGATGAACAGCAGGACTTACTTATTAGAGTAAGTAGTCTCCTAACCGTCTGCAGTAGATTGCAACATGGGTTCACAGCCGGGCACTTCTTATTTGAACTTGGTAGTTTTCCTATTGCTATTCTACTCAGCTGCAGAAGATAAACAGTCTTCCAGTCAGATTCTTCTCAGCAGTAGTAGATACATTTGTGCATTTGTAAACAGCTGGACATTTCTTAATTGAACTCTGTAGTTTCCCATTTCCAACTCTGCAGCATTATTAGGTCTAGCCGGACAATTTTTTGAAAAAACAATGTATACAGCAAAATAGATGTTATCACAAATATATATTTATATCGGTACTTTTAGTTAAACAATTTATACCAGTCCTCATTTTTGCTTTAAAATGGACTTTCAGCTTTCAGTTGTTGAGTATGATCCAAGCACACATGACTTGAAGACGCTTTCTATGCACTACTTTGAAGAAGAGGATCTGAAGGTAAGGCAGTTATCTTTGCAAACAATTTAATGCTGCTTCAATTGTTCTTTTCATTTCAATTTTTGATTAAGAGTTTTAGTTTTTCTTCAAGTAGAAATAAACAAGCTAGTGACTGATCAATATTGACCATTCTGAAATGGTTTTGCCTGATGGGGGCATTCTACTAGCCATCAATAATATGATACTAATACTGTGAAGGAACTATATTTGTACCTTTAACCCTGATTACTGCAGTATCTGAATTAAGTGATTTGGAATTCACAGAGTCATGGTATGAATACCTTGATGCAGTATTGCAGCAAGGTAATTTTTTTATTAAACTCTTTCTCATGGAATTGGAAAACAATATGTCTATGCCACATAGTTTTCTTCGTGTAATAACTAAGATTCATACCTCGGACAGTTTCGCTATTCCTATTGGTGGAGACCGCGTCACGTGGGGGTGTTTAAACGGTTGATAATGACCAGCTGGAGCTGTTTATAACCGGTTGTTTTCGGATATGTTTAGATGCATACTACGCACACAAATGCATATCCAAAAACTGTCTCAGTCATAAAAATGCAACACACGTACAGAGCTCAAGTTCGATGGGAAAATGGATAAGTTTTACAGAGGTTCTTACTTTATTACGCCTTTTAACCAAAAAGTCATTTATGAATGGGAATAAAAGAGAAGTGACTCATTCTTAAACTGCCATTTAAAACCTTGCAGGGTCGTGGCCTCTGCGATAAAGGCCCCCGCCTTCGGCTCGGCCATGACTCTGCCGGTTTTAAACAACAGTTTAAAAACTCGTGGCTACCCTTTTATTCCCTTATTAGAAACTCAATAATAGTTGTTTTCTTTGCTCTATTTCAGGATGGTTTGTACCGAAACATTCATATTCCTTATGTACGAGTTGATCCTGAGAATCGTTGTGCTGTTATGTTGGTTTATGGATCCAAACTTGTAGTCCTTCCTTTCAGTAGAGGAGATACTCTTGTTGAAGAAACAGAACAAGTCACTAAGAAGTAAGTCAATAGACCTTTATCATGCTGTCACCATCTTTGTCATGTTCCATGTTTCCAATAACAGTAATGAATGGTAAAGTTAATTGCGCATGGCACCAGACTTTTATTTCGTCCAGCTTCAGTTTGGTTAAAGTGAGTTGGAATGAAGTAAAATCAAGATGACCACGCCGTGATAAAGGTCTATTTAAATCAAATATCTCAATGCCAGACAACGAACACCATTGTGTGAATTTTAGGCTGACATCATTTCAATCTTCTTTCTTGCAGGTAATATATTTGTTCCCAATGTACAATAAAGGTTCAGGTCAGACAGATAAGTTCATCAGTACATGTTTTATTTGTGGTATACAGGGCTCATATTTGGGAGACAAATCCAAAAGACTAGAGCGGCTTGTAGCTCAAAATATGTACTGGACCAGAAATATGTGGACAAAAAAGTTTCCAGAGTCCTGACATAGTTTAACATGCATTGAAATGTTTTTATGTGAACAATTAAGCGCTAAGACATGTAAGAGAACTTCTCATTTGTCTTTTTGGGTATCAAGTACACTTCATTACTCAACAGAATTGAAAGGTATTTAACAGACTCGAGGTTAATATTTGAACATATTTTGTTTCTGTTAAAGAAACAGTGAGGTATTGGTATTCAATTGTAAAACATAAGACTGCCGGACTTGTCTGGTCTTGAGATTACTTGCCCGACACTAAAACCACTGGCCTCAGGGCCTGCGAGTACTGTGCAAGCTTTAAGCCATGTTATGTTACATACATGTACAGTATTGATGTATGAAGTTAACTGCAGGAACTCATCATGTTGAATTCTGAATCGATAAATTATCCACATTTGAATGAATCTGACCACTTTCTATTTATTTCTGTCTGATTTATTTAGGAATGCAGTTTTACCGAGCTATGTGATCAATCTATCTGAACTAGAAGAACATGTATTGAACGTTGTGGATATTCAATTCCTACATGGTTACTATGAACCGACATTACTTCTTCTTTATGAACCGTTACGAACATGGCCTGGGTAAGTGATTTCATTTATTATACATCCAACATTAGAATTAACTCCAATAACATGTATTGAATGTTGTGGATATTCAATTCCTACATGGTTACTATGAACCGACATTACTTCTTCTTTATGAACCGTTACGAACATGGCCTGGGTAAGTGATTTCATTTATTATACATCCAACATTAGAATTAACTCCAATAACATGTATTGAACGTTGTGGATATTCAATTCCTACATGGTTACTATGAACCGACATTACTTCTTCTTTATGAACCGTTACGAACATGGCCTGGGTAAGTGATTTCATTTATTGTGCATCCAACATTAGAATTAACTCCAATAACATGTATTGAACGTTGTGGATATTCAATTCCTACATGGTTACTATGAACCGACATTACTTCTTCTTTATGAACCGTTACGAACATGGCCTGGGTAAGTGATTTCATTTATTATACATCCAACATTAGAATTAACTCCAATAACAGGATGAATAAAAAATGAGAAGAAATACCCTTTAAGATATGGGAGGAAAACCCCAATGGGAAAAACCTACATATTCAGGTAGGGACTGAAAACCCAATTGACATGCAAGGCTCTGGTCTAAGATGGGATTCAAACCGGGGTCCACAGAGATGAAACGCAGAGAAAGAAATCACTGATCCAATTTGATATTTTAGATTATACGATAAAATATGTAGGGCTTGCCCTTAGCATTTTTCAGTGACTAGCCAGCAGGACAATTTTGATGTTCCATCAGCTTCACTGGTTCTCATTTAATATTAGATAGGGATGTTTTTCAACACTGATCTAGCCACTTAAAATAAAGTTTAACTGGTCCCGGCATGTTTTAATTGGTATTTGGCCAGCGGGTTGGTGTAAAGGGAGAATACTGACACATGATCTGGTAATTCACTGGACGGTTACAGCATATTTTAAACCTCACATCACATTGTTATCAAGGCTGATGTTTAGTTGTCTTCACTTCAATTTCCGGTCACTATTTCCGAAAGTGGCTGATTTTTTGCATAGGGCGTTGCATTTTATAATGATTGGTTTTTTTTCAATTGTTTGTTTCAGTCGTATTGCTATGAGACACGACACATGTGCTATGGTTGCATTATCATTGAATCTTGGGCAGAAAGTTCATCCAGTCATCTGGGCATTGAATGGTCTGCCGTATGACTGTGTACATGTGTGTGCTGTACCCAAACCAATAGGTAGGTACCGGGTGCTGTACCCAAACCAATAGGTAGGTACTGTATGACTGTGTACATGTGTGTGTTGTACCCAAACCAATAGGTAGGTACCGGGTGCTGTACCCAAACCAATAGGTAGGTACCGGGTGCTGTACCCAAACCAATAGGTAGGTACTGTATGACTGTGTACATGTGTGTGCTGTACCCAAACCAATAGGTAGGTACCAGGTGCTGTACCCAAACCAATAGGTAGGTACTGTATGACTGTGTACATGTGTGTGTTGTACCCAAACCAATAGGTAGGTACCAGGTGCTGTACCCAAACCAATAGGTAGGTACTGTATGACTGTGTACATGTGTGTGTTGTACCCAAACCAATAGGTAGGTACCAGGTGCTGTACCCAAACCAATAGGTAGGTACCGGGTGATGTACCCAAACCAATAGGTAGGTACCGTATGACTGTGTACATGTGTGTGTTGTACCCAAACCAATAGGTAGGTACCAGGTGCTGTACCCAAACCAATAGGTAGGTACTGTATGACTGTGTACATGTGTGTGTTGTACCCAAACCAATAGGTAGGTACCGGGTGCTGTACCCAAACCAATAGGTAGGTACCGGGTGATGTACCCAAACCAATAGGTAGGTACCGTATGACTGTGTACATGTGTGTGCTGTACCCAAACCAATAGGTAGGTACCAGGTGCTGTACCCAAACCAATAGGTAGGTACTGTATGACTGTGTACATGTGTGTGTTGTACCCAAACCAATAGGTAGGTACCAGGTGATGTACCCAAACCAATAGGTAGGTACCGGGTGCTGTACCCAAACCAATAGGTAGGTACTGTATGACTGTGTACATGTGTGTGTTGTACCCAAACCAATAGGTAGGTACCGGGTGATGTACCCAAACCAATAGGTAGGTACCGGGTGATGTACCCAAACCAATAGGTAGGTACTGTATGACTGTGTACATGTGTGTGCTGTACCCAAACCAATAGGTAGGTACCGGGTGATGTACCCAAACCAATAGGTAGGTACTGTATGACTGTGTACATGTGTGTGCTGTACCCAAACCAATAGGTAGGTACCAGGTGCTGTACCCAAACCAATAGGTAGTTACCGTATGACTGTGTACATGTGTGTGCTGTACCCAAACCAATAGGTAGGTACCAGGTGCTGTACCCAAACCAATAGGTAGGTACCGGGTGCTGTACCCAAACCAATAGGTAGGTACTGTATGACTGTGTACATGTGTGTGTTGTACCCAAACCAATAGGTAGGTACCAGGTGCTGTACCCAAACCAATAGGTAGGTACCGGGTGATGTACCCAAACCAATAGGTAGGTACCGTATGACTGTGTACATGTGTGTGTTGTACCCAAACCAATAGGTAGGTACCGGGTGCTGTACCCAAACCAATAGGTAGGTACTGTATGACTGTGTACATGTGTGTGTTGTACCCAAACCAATAGGTAGGTACCGGGTGATGTACCCAAACCAATAGGTAGGTACTGTATGACTGTGTACATGTGTGTGCTGTACCCAAACCAATAGGTAGGTACCGGGTGCTGTACCCAAACCAATAGGTAGGTACTGTATGACTGTGTACATGTGTGTGTTGTACCCAAACCAATAGGTAGGTACCGGGTGCTGTACCCAAACCAATAGGTAGGTACCGTATGACTGTGTACATGTGTGTGCTGTACCCAAACCAATAGGTAGGTACCAGGTGCTGTACCCAAACCAATAGGTAGGTACTGTATGACTGTGTACATGTGTGTGTTGTACCCAAACCAATAGGTAGGTACCGGGTGCTGTACCCAAACCAATAGGTAGGTACCGTATGACTGTGTACATGTGTGTGCTGTACCCAAACCAATAGGTAGGTACCAGGTGCTGTACCCAAACCAATAGGTAGGTACTGTATGACTGTGTACATGTGTGTGCTGTACCCAAACCAATAGGTAGGTACCAGGTGCTGTACCCAAACCAATAGGTAGGTACCGGGTGCTGTACCCAAACCAATAGGTAGGTACTGTATGACTGTGTACATGTGTGTGCTGTACCCAAACCAATAGGTAGGTACCGGGTGATGTACCCAAACCAATAGGTAGGTACTGTATGACTGTGTACATGTGTGTGCTGTACCCAAACCAATAGGTAGGTACCAGGTGCTGTACCCAAACCAATAGGTAGTTACCGTATGACTGTGTACATGTGTGTGCTGTACCCAAACCAATAGGTAGGTACCAGGTGCTGTACCCAAACCAATAGGTAGGTACCGTATGACTGTGTACATGTGTGTGCTGTACCCAAACCAATAGGTAGGTACCGGGTGCTGTACCCAAACCAATAGGTAGGTACCGGGTGCTGTACCCAAACCAATAGGTAGGTACTGTATGACTGTGTACATGTGTGTGTTGTACCCAAACCAATAGGTAGGTACCGGGTGCTGTACCCAAACCAATAGGTAGGTACTGTATGACTGTGTACATGTGTGTGCTGTACCCAAACCAATAGGTAGGTACCGTATGACTGTGTACATGTGTGTGTTGTACCCAAACCAATAGGTAGGTACCAGGTGCTGTACCCAAACCAATAGGTAGGTACTGTATGACTGTGTACATGTGTGTGTTGTACCCAAACCAATAGGTAGGTACCGGGTGCTGTACCCAAACCAATAGGTAGGTACTGTATGACTGTGTACATGTGTGTGCTGTACCCAAACCAATAGGTAGGTACCGTATGACTGTGTACATGTGTGTGTTGTACCCAAACCAATAGGTAGGTACCAGGTGCTGTACCCAAACCAATAGGTAGGTACCAGGTGCTGTACCCAAACCAATAGGTAGGTACTGTATGACTGTGTACATGTGTGTGTTGTACCCAAACCAATAGGTAGGTACCGGGTGATGTACCCAAACCAATAGGTAGGTACTGTATGACTGTGTACATGTGTGTGCTGTACCCAAACCAATAGGTAGGTACCAGGTGCTGTACCCAAACCAATAGGTAGGTACTGTATGACTGTGTACATGTGTGTGTTGTACCCAAACCAATAGGTAGGTACCGGGTGCTGTACCCAAACCAATAGGTAGGTACTGTATGACTGTGTACATGTGTGTGCTGTACCCAAACCAATAGGTAGGTACCGGGTGCTGTACCCAAACCAATAGGTAGGTACCGTATGACTGTGTACATGTGTGTGCTGTACCCAAACCAATAGGTAGGTACCAGGTGCTGTACCCAAACCAATAGGTAGGTACTGTATGACTGTGTACATGTGTGTGCTGTACCCAAACCAATAGGTAGGTACCGGGTGCTGTACCCAAACCAATAGGTAGGTACCGTATGACTGTGTACATGTGTGTGCTGTACCCAAACCAATAGGTAGGTACCGTATGACTGTGTACATATGTGTGCTGTACCCAAACCAATATCTTGTTATATTTGTTAAGGTGGTGTGTTACTTCTAGCTGTGTATTCAGTCCTATTTGTAGTAGGGTTTGTTAGTATTACTATTCATTGTAATCTTGTTATCTTTGATAAGGTTCTGTGTTGCTTCTAGCCATGTATTCAGTCCTATTTGTATAGGGTTTGTTAGTACTTCTTGATTCTAACATTACAAGCTTGTTATATTTGTTAAGGTGGTGTGTTACTTCTAGCTGTGTATTCAGTCCTATTTGTAGTAGGGTTTGTTAGTATTACTATTCATTGTAATCTTGTTATCTTTGTTAAGGTGCTGTGTTACTTCTAGCTGTGTATTCAGTCCTATTTATTCTAACCTTGTCTTTATTATCTTTGTTTAGGTGGTGTGTTGCTTCTAGCCGTGTATTCAGTCCTATTTGTTAGTACTCCTTGATTCTAACCTTGTCTTTATTATCTTTGTTAAGGTGGTGTGTTGCTTCT
This sequence comes from Asterias rubens, assembly GCF_902459465.1. NCBI lineage: Eukaryota > Metazoa > Echinodermata > Asteroidea > Forcipulatida > Asteriidae > Asterias > Asterias rubens. The sequence continues at coordinate 17,884,944 of NC_047065.1, read as the reverse complement.
AGCCGTGTATTCAGTCCTATTTGTTATTACTCCTTGATTCTAACCTTGTCTTTATTATCTTTGTTTAGGTGGTGTGTTGCTTCTAGCCGTGTATTCAGTCCTATTTGTTATTACTCCTTGATTCTAACCTTGTCTTTATTATCTTTGTTTAGGTGGTGTGTTACTTCTAGCCGTGTATTCAGTCCGATTTATTCTAACCTTGTCTTTATTATCTTTGTTTAGGTGGTGTGTTGCTTCTAGCCATGTATTCAGTCCTATTTATTCTAACCTTGTCTTTATTATCTTTGTTTAGGTGGTGTGTTGCTTCTAGCCGTGTATTCAGTCCTATTTGTTAGTACTCCTTGATTCTAACCTTGTCTTTATTATCTTTGTTAAGGTGGTGTGTTGCTTCTAGCCGTGTATTCAGTCCTATTTATTCTAACCTTGTCTTTATTATCTTTGTTAAGGTGGTGTGTTGCTTCTAGCCGTGTATTCAGTCCTATTTATTCTAACCTTGTCTTTATTATCTTTGTTAAGGTGGTGTGTTGCTTCTAGCCGTGTATTCAGTCCTATTTGTTAGTACTCCTTGATTCTAACCTTGTCTTTATTATCTTTGTTAGGGTGGTGTGTTGCTTCTAGTCGTGTATTCAGTCCTATTTATTCTAACCTTGTCTTTATTATCTTTGTTAAGGTGGTGTGTTGCTTCTAGCCGTGTATTCAGTCCTATTTATTCTAACCTTGTCTTTATTATCTTTGTTAAGGTGGTGTGTTGCTTCTAGCAGTCAATTCTCTTCTATACCTGAATCAGAGTATTCCTCCTTACGGCGTTTCACTCAACTCAATCACAGAGCGGAGTACAGCGTTTCCTCTCAGTAAGTAACTTATGGAAATTCTCAATTATTGGAAAATCTCATTAATTGTCACGAACATTTTACACAGGAATAACACTTTTTTGCTGCTGTTGTTTTCTTATGATTGTTTTGAATGAATCTTTTCTTACTCTAGGACCACAAGATGGTGTCTGCATCAGCTAAGATTGTTTTCTTATGATTGTTTTGAATGAATCTTTTCTTACTCTAGGACCACAAGATGGTGTATGCATCAGCTAAGATTGTTTTCTTACGATTGTTTTGAATGAATCTTTTCTTACTCTAGGACCACAAGATGGTGTCTGCATCAGCTTAGATTGTGCTCAAGCCACTTTCATCTCTTATGACAAACTAGTTTTGTCTCTTAAAGGAGGAGAAATGTAAGTCATTCTTATCAATTAATCAATTATAATTTAACCGTACGGTGTAAAGGGATGCAGGAGTCTGCGATAATCTGGCACCAGTTTACACAAGGCAATTCCCGATTTGCTAACATTGTTAATACTGACTGTTTATACCTTCATGTCCCTGTTTCATTATAGCTACGTACTGACGTTGTTAATTGACTGTATGCGAAGTGTAAGAGGTTTCCATTTTGACAAAGCTGCTGCCAGTGTATTAACCTGCTGTGTAAGTATGCTGAATATTTAGATCTTTCAGCCTCTCCACGTTTGATAACATCTTTAATCGCAATTTGTTTTTGGACAGACTTTCAGTGGATGTTTTAATGCAAAGAACAACATTGGGTTTTCCACAATTTTTTGTTGACAGCCAGACAGTTGATATTTTTATCCACCTGGACTCTCCAGTGTGTAACAAGTTGAGGAAGGCACCTTCTGTACCTTTGTTTCATTCATACAAAGAAGGACAACAGGTTCTGGAAAACATGCCTTGTAAATTTTCGTTTTTTCTGGTGTTCTTGTGTAACTCCAAATTACAGACTTTTGTCCTGTTGTACAAGTGTGTGGCATTCAAGAATGAATTGGCTACCACCTCGTTTAATTTGGCACAAATAATTACTCATGAAGCTCCAAAAGCTCTGAAAAATAATTTCCATGAATTTTGCTGATGTTGCCTGAATGCTGCATTTTGGTTTGGAAGATGTCCATCGTAAATGACTTCAGAGAGACTTGTTAACATAAATCTTCAGGAAGGTTTCCATGAAGTGTCTGTTCTATTTTTGTGTAGATTTGTTCATTGGATGAAGGATATCTGTTTCTTGGTTCGCGTCTTGGAAACTCTCTCTTATTGAAGTATGCAGAGAAAGCAACAGATGGAATCACTACAGGTAACTTCGTCTTCAAGTTTCTGTTTTAACATTTTATTCATATTTCTTGAATCTGGTTATTCACTGCTAGAATGCAAAGGATTAGGAGTAAATAATATCTACAGAAACAAAACTAAGAAGGTTATGAGTTAAACTGAAGTTGTGAATGTAGAATTCTAAATATTTGTTCAGAAAATAGAATTAGCTGTTGCAAACTGCTTAGCAACCAAAAGGACATATGGTAAAGTAGTTAGGAATTTGATCAACCAGGCAAAGATCATCCATTATTCATCTCAAGTACAAGAATCCTCAGGAGATCAAAAGAAGCTTTTCAAGATAATTGGTAAGTTGTTGCTCAAACCCAAAACCCCTGTCCTTCCATCCACTTACAATGACCAGGACTTAGCAAATGAGTTCCAGAAATTCTTTGTCACCAAGATTTCAGACATCCGCTCATCATTTTCATCAGTCCCTTACAACGTGCCGCAGACATTGCCACAACTTCAACCAGAGTGTAGACTATCTGTGTTTTGAGCCTGCGACTGTTGCTGAGATTCAAAGGGTTATTATGAAATCTCCTTCAAAATCCTGTGAGCTGGATCCAGTGTCAACATCCATGATAAAGCAAAACATCGATATTTTTGTACCCTACATCACTAAGCTTGTAAACGAATCCCTCAGTTCCGGTTGTTTCCCCGATAGCCTCAAAGTTTCCTACATCAGGCCGCTCATCAAGAAACCAAACCTGGACAAGGAGATATTCAAAAACTACAGACCGGTTGCAAACTTAAAATATCTTGGAAAAGTCATTGAACGAGTAGTTTCATCACGTATTTCTGATCACATTCATACTTTCAACCTGTCCGACGTGTTCCAGTCAGCATACAAGCCTTTCCATGGGACCGAGGCTGCACTAGTCCGTGTGAGCAACGATATTCTCTCTGCAATGGACAATGGTAACCTTACAGCACTAGTCCTGCTAGACTTGAGTGCTGCTTTTGACACTGTCGATCACAACATCCTTCTCTCTCGGCTCCAGAATCACCTTGGCATAGAGGACACAGTCCTAGCATGGTGCAAATCGTATCTCTACAATAGAACTCAGCATGTATGTATTGGCACCGCGATATCCGACCCTGTTGTTTTGAACTACTCTGTGCCACAGGGGTCGGTACTCGGCCCGCAGTGGTTTACGCTATACACTTTACCGATTCGTAACATCATCCTGAAATTTAATCTGAATTACCATGTGTACGCAGACGACACTCAGCTATACATCACATTTAAATCTTCTCAAGAAAACGCCAATGCATCTATTGCAAGACTTGAGAAATGCATCCAAGAGATTCGACGTTGGACACAACAAAACTTCCTGAAGTTAAATGATGATAAGACAGAGTTCCTTCTATTTGGGTCACGTCAACAGTTAACTAAGGTTTCAGTGCCATACATCTCCATCGGTGATGCTCGGATAGCTCCCTCGCTGAAAGCTCGGAACTTAGGGGTTATTTTTGATTCATCAATGACACTTCAGCCACACATCAACAACATTGTTCGTTTATCATCATATCACATCAGGAATATAGGTAAGATTCGCAAGTACTTGGACAAAAGTGCCACTGAAAAGGTCATTCACGCATTTGTTACTTCTCGTCTTGACAACGGCAATGCTCTTCTCTACAGTCTTCCAAAACAACCAGATTTCCAGACTTCAACGGCTCCAAAATACTGCCGCCCGCATTGGGACACTGTCTAGAAAATCCTGTTCTATCACCCCCATTCTGAAACAACTACACTGGCTCCCTATCTCTCAACGAATCATCTTCAAGCTGATGCTCATTGTCCACAAAGCTCTAAATGGCAAGGCTCCCCACTATATTTCTGAACTGCTTCAAGTTTACACTCCATCAAGGAATCTTCGATCAAGTTCTATGCTTCTCCTCATTGAACCCAAGTCTCGACACTCATGGGGTGACAGGTCTTTTTCTTTAGCCGCGCCACGCATCTGGAACTCTCTACCACTTAATCTTCGATCTTGTCTTTGTACTGCAAAATTCAAGCCTCTTCTCAAAACTTATCTTATGTCACAGGTTTTCAATGACTAATTTTGTTGTGTCTGTTTTTCTTTGTGTTGTGTTTTGTTTTTGTTTTGTTTTTGTTTTGTTTTTGGTTTTACTGCGCCTCGAACACCCAGCAGGGTGGATATGTGCGCATTACAAGTCTTATTATTCTTATTATTATTATTATTATTATTATTATTATTATTGGTTTAGATGCAAAAATAATGGCCTGCATTTTGGCTCTCTCTAGACAGCATTTCAAGTAATCTTCTTAAGTAACTAAGTAACTTTTTATTCTTGCAGATATTGTTAAGAAAGAGAAAGATGATGAAAAGAAAGAGGTAAGAAGAAGCTGATATCATATTGAGGATAAAAGAGGAGTAACATAAATAAAAACAAACTTAATTGATTATTAGTAAACATTTTCCCTTTAAGTTAAGTTTATTTTTAATAAATAACTAGTTTTTTATTTATGAACTAGATACAAGCAACTCTATACCTACCATCCTTAAAAAAACAGGAAGAAATCAAGTAACTAATATCTTATTTTATTTGAGCCATACACCGATAATATGTAAAGCACTGTGTATTTAATACTCTCTTGTACAGGATTCAAACCTCCTCTAGCTACCTGCTCTAGAAGGTCAAAGGTTATGAGTTTGAATCCCACCCGAGTAATTTGCCTGTAGATTTGTTGTCCCAGCTGAGTATACAGTGCTTAATACACATTGGTGTGCGAGTAAAACTGAATAGTATCTTAATACACATTGGTGTGCGAGTAAAACTGATTAGTATCTTAATACATGACAGTGCTTAATACACATTGGTGTGCGAGTAAAACTGAATAGTATCTTAATACACATTGGTGTGCGAGTAAAACTGAATAGTATCTTAATACATGACAGTGCTTAATACACATTGGTGTGCGAGTAAAACTGAATAGTATCTTAATACACATTGGTGTGCGAGTAAAACTGATTAGTATCTTAATACATGACAGTGCTTAATACACATTGGTGTGCGAGTAAAACTGAATAGTATCTTAATACACATTGGTGTGCGAGTAAAACTGAATAGTATCTTAATACATGACAGTGCTTAATACACATTGGTGTGCGAGTAAAACTGAATAGTATCTTAATACACATTGGTGTGCGAGTAAAACTGATTAGTATCTTAATACATGACAGTGCTTAATACACATTGGTGTGCGAGTAAAACTGAATAGTATCTTAATACACATTGGTGTGCGAGTAAAACTGAATAGTATCTTAATACATGACAGTGCTTAATACACATTGGTGTGCGAGTAAAACTGAATAGTATCTTAATACATGACAGTGCTTAATACACATTGGTGTGCGAGTAAAACTGAATAGTATCTTAATACACATTGGTGTGCGAGTAAAACTGAATAGTATCTTAATACATGACAGTGCTTAATACACATTGGTGTGCGAGTAAAACTGAATAGTATCTTAATACACATTGGTGTGCGAGTAAAACTGAATAGTATCTTAATACATGACAGTGCTTAATACACATTGGTGTGCGAGTAAAACTGAATAGTATCTTAATACACATTGGTGTGCGAGTAAAACTGAATAGTATCTTAATACATGACAGAGCTTAATACACATTGGTGTGCGAGTAAAACTGAATAGTATCTTAATACATGACAGTGCTTAATACACATTGGTGTGCGAGTAAAACTGAATAGTATCTTAATACACATTGGTGTGCGAGTAAAACTGAATAGTATCTTAATACATGACAGTGCTTAATACACATTGGTGTGCGAGTAAAACTGAATAGTATCTTAATACACATTGGTGTGCGAGTAAAACTGAATAGTATCTTAATACATGACAGTGCTTAATACACATTGGTGTGCGAGTAAAACTGAATAGTATCTTAATACACATTGGTGTGCGAGTAAAACTGAATAGTATCTTAATACATGACAGAGCTTAATACACATTGGTGTGCGAGTAAAACTGAATAGTATCTTAATACATGACAGTGCTTAATACACATTGGTGTGCGAGTAAAACTGAATAGTATCTTAATACACATTGGTGTGCGAGTAAAACTGAATAGTATCTTAATACATGACAGTGCTTAATACACATTGGTGTGCGAGTAAAACTGAATAGTATCTTAATACACATTGGTGTGCGAGTAAAACTGAATAGTATCTTAATACATGACAGTGCTTAATGCACATTGGTGTGCGAGTAAAACTGAATAGTATCTTAATACACATTGGTGTGCGAGTAAAACTGAATAGTATCTTTATACATGACAGTGCTTAATGCACATTGGTGTGCGAGTAAAACTGAATAGTATCTTAATACACATTGGTGTGCGAGTAAAACTGAATAGTATCTTAATACATGACAGTGCTTAATGCACATTGGTGTGCGAGTAAAACTGAATAGTATCTTAATACACATTGGTGTGCGAGTAAAACTGAATAGTATCTTTATACATGACAGTGCTTAATGTACATTGGTGTGCGAGTAAAACTGAATAGTATCTTAATACACATTGGTGTGCGAGTAAAACTGAATAGTATCTTAATACATGACAGTGCTTAATACACATTGGTGTGCGAGTAAAACTGAATAGTATCTTAATACACATTGGTGTGCGAGTAAAACTGAATAGTATCTTAATACATGACAGAGCTTAATACACATTGGTGTGCGAGTAAAACTGAATAGTATCTTAATACATGACAGTGCTTAATACACATTGGTGTGCGAGTAAAACTGAATAGTATCTTAATACACATTGGTGTGCGAGTAAAACTGAATAGTATCTTAATACATGACAGTGCTTAATACACATTGGTGTGCGAGTAAAACTGAATAGTATCTTAATACACATTGGTGTGCGAGTAAAACTGAATAGTATCTTAATACATGACAGTGCTTAATGCACATTGGTGTGCGAGTAAAACTGAATAGTATCTTAATACACATTGGTGTGCGAGTAAAACTGAATAGTATCTTTATACATGACAGTGCTTAATGCACATTGGTGTGCGAGTAAAACTGAATAGTATCTTAATACACATTGGTGTGCGAGTAAAACTGAATAGTATCTTAATACATGACAGTGCTTAATGCACATTGGTGTGCGAGTAAAACTGAATAGTATCTTAATACACATTGGTGTGCGAGTAAAACTGAATAGTATCTTTATACATGACAGTGCTTAATGTACATTGGTGTGCGAGTAAAACTGAATAGTATCTTTATACATGATACATATTTATCATCTATTAAATATGATCTTGTTTAAAGGATGAACCACCTGTGAAGAAGATTCGAAGTGATGATGCAAGTGACTGGATGGGTAAAACCACCTTCCTTATTTATTATTTTTGGATCAATATCTGAACATTTTTCCTTGAACAATAATCTTCTTCAGATTATCTCCTTCTGTTCTTGAGACATGGTCAGTTTTCAAATCTTCTGACATAATAATTTTATTCCCCATTCTTTCCTTGAAATTCTCAACATCCTTGCACCACATCCCAATAGCATCAATGAGTGAAGTATGTTTATTTGATCTTTTTATGATTGTTTTTGACTTTGATTGTTGACAGCGAGTGATGTAGCGTTAGTTGAAGATCCAGAGGAGTTAGAGGTATATGGAAAGGAAACCGTGCAGAGTACCAGCTCTAATGTCATGACCTTTGCATTTGAGGTCAGTATAAGGTCATCTTGAGATGAGGTCATTATATCAGTGCAATGCTTTTCCATATTACTAATATTAAAACGATATTAAAACGTTATCATGTACTCTCTTGGTATTCAATTGCCTAGTTTTACAATTTATTTTACAAATGTAGATAGTATTATCTGTTTACCTTGGTCCAATTCCAGAGACCTGCTAAGCACACAAATTTGCTTAGCATGAAAGTTTGGCCTTCATAAAAACAGGATTTCCAACCTAATTTCCATGTGATTTTCAGGGTAAGCAAACAACAGCTGAAACCAGTAACAGGCAATATGCATCGAATGGAAATTTTGTTGGTAATCATGTTTTTATCAAGGAAGAAATTTTATGCTAAGCAAATTTTTGTGCTCAGCATCTCTATGAAATTGGGACCTTGTTGGCAAGCAGTGTAAATTGGAGCCCTACTATTAGATCTCAAGAGACACTTTGTAGAGATGGGTTGAGATTGGAAGTAATACGAACAATGTTACACCAGGTCCGAATCGGCGGCTATTGCTACGGCTGGATTGCTGCATATAGGAAGTCCATAGCAACACCGTTAGCAACAGCCATAGCTGTAACCGAAGCCGTCAATTGTGATCATACATCAATACTGCATTGTCTGATTGAAATTGATAATGATGATGATGATGATGATTATAGTGTATTATTGAAATTGATGATGATGATTATGATTATAGTGTATGATTGAAATTTATTTTGATTATTTGTCTTTTAGGTGTGTGATAGTTTGATCAATATTGGACCATGTGGTAACATGACCATGGGGGAACCAGCGTTCCTTTCTGATGAGGTAATTATCTTAATATCTATTGAATTAAAAACAACAACGGAGAGGTATATTTTTCCTTAAATTATTTCTACTAATTAGACATTTTAGGTGTAAAATAAATATTAACATGTGTCTACGATGTCTACTAAGGGCTGCTCTTTAACAATTGATTGTATTTATTATTTGCACCCAGTTCCAGAACAGTTTGGATCCTGATCTGGAATTAGTGACATGCTCGGGTTATGGCAAGAACGGAGCTCTATCTGTTCTACAGGTAACTAGATTACTGTTCATGGTTTGTTAGACATTGCATGATAAACATGCATTACTCTTGCATTGCCAGGTTTGATAAAAGTAAACAGATTTTCTAATAGTGAGAGACTTGCAGATACAATCATGTAATAGAACTCTTCTAAAAGAATTGGTGGTTCTTAAAAGAGCCGGTGTGTTCTCTACATTTCAAACAAGACATTCTGCTTGTCTTCAGGAGAATAAAGAGCAAAGCTTCAAGTTTAGTTCAAAAGGATTTTTGTTGCTAAAATGTTGAGTTTCTATAATAGGTATTATTGTAAAAAGCTGATTATTTGGACTCCTAATTTCTTGTGTAAGAAAAGTAGTCGATGCTCGACGCTCTCATGACCTTGTCAAGTTCCCCAGCGAGAATTTCAGGCGGATAAGTACCAAGTACCAATGCATTTACAATTCGTTTTTGATAACCATTTGATAAATGAATTGTAAAAAGCATGTCATATTATTTTGAATTACCAGAGAACTATCAGACCCCAGGTTGTAACAACCTTTGAACTGCCTGGATGCTTGGATATGTGGACTGTTATTAGAAATAAACCAGTGGTAAGTTGAAAAACCTACAACTATTCTTTGTAATAATGATAATAAATCATTCTTATATAGCGCATATCACCATGAGGTCCCTATGCGCTGTAAAAGGAAATCATCATTTCTTGTACAAAGTAAACAGATATGTTTTTAACCGGGCTTTGAATTGTTCTGATGTCTCAGCCTGTTTAACAACCTCTTGAAGACTGTTCCATAACTGAACTGCTGCATATTGGAAAAAGCAGGAACCGTACAACTTGATTTCGACAACTGGGGAAGTCAGCAGGGATTTATTTGAAGAACGCAGATTCTTGGTTTTGTACTCCTGAACTAAGCTTTGAAGATAAACAGGGGCAATACCATGGATACATTGATAAGTCAGAACCAAAACTTTATAACCAATTCTAGCCCGTATTGCTAGCCAATTACCAATAACTCTGGCCCTGTTAACTGATCACATTTGTATTAACATTGGCCATCATACTCCTCTGGAAGTATGGTCAGGGAGATGGCCCAGTAAGCTAATAATGCTAACCACTTCAATAGATTTATACTCACAGCTCGTGACTGGACAGGAAACAGGTCTGAAAGAATGTATTGGGTGGAATGGATATAATAAGTGGGCAGTGAATACCAGGGGGCTTACAGGGGGGGGGGGGGAGTTGTTTCATGGAGGAATATCTCATGCCTTATGAGAACACTATTTTGTCTGTGCAGCTTAAGTACTGCTTTAGAGTAAGTTATAAACAAATTGTAATTGTTTATCGGATCAAATGAACTTATTTTATCTGGTAATTTTTAGCTGCTCCTTCTGATTAATTGATTTGTCTTTGCCTGACCTTTGACCTTTGACTGACCTTTGTATCCAGATAACCATCAAGAAAGAGAAGATGGAGGAGGGTGAGACAGAAGAACCTCCAGCTGAAAAGGATGAAAGTCAGACGCCGACGGCAACGACCATTGGAGACAAGTCAGAGTTGACTAATAGTCATGCTTTCCTCATCTTGTCAAGAGAAGACTCTAGTATGGTGAGTTAATGTTCATGGCGTGTCATGGCCAAGCGATCTAGTTGACTAATAATCATGCTTTCCTCATCTTGTCAAGAGAAGACTCTAGTATGGTGAGTTAATGTTCATGGCGTGTCATGGCCAAACGATCTAGTTGACTAATAGTCATGCTTTCCTCATCTTGTCAAGAGAAGACTCTAGTATAGTGAGTTAATGTTCATGGCGTGTCGTGGCCAAGCGATCTAGTTGACTAATAGTCATGCTTTCCTCATCTTGTCAAGAGAAGACTCTAGTATGGTAAGTTAATATTCATGGCAGGTCGTGGCCAAGCGATCTAGTTGACTAATAGTCATGCTTTCCTCATCTTGTCAAGAGAAGACTCTAGTATGGTGAGTTAGTGTTCATGGCGTGTCATGATCAAGCGATCTAGTTGACTAACAGTCATGCTTTCCTCATCTTGTCAAGAAAAGACTCTAGTACGGTGAGTTAATGTGGATTGCTTTTTGCTATTTCTTTTTCATCACAAGGGTCGATTACACAAAGAGGTTCCTAACTTAAGGCTGGTCCTAAGTTAGGATGAGTAAATCATCCTCGTCTTAACTCAAGATAAGACTCGTGAAATCTACCCCTGGTGTTACAAACTGGCCAGGATGTGTAGAGAAGATGATGAAGAAATGAAGTGCATTGAAGTTTGAGTAATTTACTTGACTCTATTTCTGTTTTATAACAGGTGTTACAAACTGGCCAGGAGATAACTGAGCTTGATCATAGCGGGTTTAGTACCCAGTCTCCTACAGTGTTTGCTGGTAATGTAGGAGAGAACAAATACATAGTACAGGTGTCACCCTCAAGCGTCAGGCTCATGGAAGGAGGTAAATTATAGTCTTAGGTCAAGGCTGAATTAGTGGCTGCAGCTGGTTCACCAAGGTTACCTGCTTTAGAGCATAGGAAGCCTATAACAACGCTTAGGAACAGTCACAGCCGCTAAATTATAGTCTTATTCAAAGAAATCTCAATGTTTATTTGTTTGTTATTGATACGGTTTCTAGTTTAGTCTAGATGGTCCTTATTAGGTATATTTATGAATGTGTATAGAATCTTAAATCATTTTTGTATACAGGAGTTGCTCTTCTCTTCATTTACTTCCTTGTTCATGTCTTTACATATTGATCACAATTTATTTGCATATCAGCACAGAATATAGATTGTTGTTATTAGAGAATTTAATAAGCATTGAAGCCTCCCACAAAATATTAAATATAGATTATGAATTATATCTTATATTGAGAAACTGTTTAATAACCAGTTTATAATTTTACCTTATTATTATACACATATTGACTGGCAATGAGGTAACTAGTGTACGTCTATTCCCCCAAGGGACTTTGAGTGACCAGAAGAGCAACCTATTTCCCTAGGCCGAAGGCCGAGGTAAATAGGCCCTTATTCTGGTCACCGATAGGCCCGAGGGGGAATAGACGTACACTAGTTACCAAATTATGCCAGTCAATATGTGTTTTAAAACACAGCTTGGTCTTAAATGTGAAATAAGAACAGAAATTTGGAAAAGAAAGGAAGTTTGTAGTTGCTGTTCACGCGTCAAGTCACGCGTCTATATTAATTTTATTGTGTACCCCAGATGTGGGGCAACAGATCTACGGATCATAGTATGTATTTGCTTTTGTTTTCCCTTACCCATCTTGGGGTATATTGTCAATGTATTTTGTTTTGTACTGTTATGGCAAATAAATTAATAATAATAATAATAATTAGAGAGGCCGCTGTAACCAGGCACTATTTTTAAAGACTTGTGCCCGCCCGTGAACTAGTTCCTGCAAACACGCACGTGCGATCACTAGACTATATTAGTTCATCCCACGTGACCGTGTTTCAGCCAACTAGAATACAGAACAAGCAAGAGGTGTGCTACAATGGTTGATTAGTGATCTATATCTACAGGTACTTGCATTTGCAATAATATTTTCAATCTGATAATATTTCCTCTTTTTCCTTATTTTCAGTTAATCAGCTGCAGCATATTCCTCTGGACTTGGGATCCGATATTGTCTTATGTTCACTGAGTGATCCATATCTATTAGTCATGACGGAGCGAGGTGATCTGATGCTACTGACATTAAAAGCTGATCAGTATGGATCTGGGCATCGGCTTAGTCTTACTAAACCTCATCTTACTCAGGTAAACTAGAACTCAGTCTGTTTTTTATAGAGAAAAGGCACTGGAAACTATTGATATTATAAATGGGTCACAGAGTGATCCATATCTGTTAGTCATGACGGAGCGTGGGGATCTGATGCTACTGACATTAAAAGCTGATCAGTATGGATCTGGGCATCGGCTTAGTCTTACTAAACCTCATCTTACTCAGGTAAACTAGAACTCAGTCTGTTTATTATAGAGAAAAGGCACTGGAAACTATTGATATTATAAATGGGTCACAGAGTGATCCATATCTGTTAGTCATGACGGAGCGTGGGGATCTGATGCTACTGACATTAAAAGCTGATCAGTATGGATCTGGGCATCGGCTTAGTCTTACTAAACCTCATCTTACTCAGGTAAACTAGAACTCAGTCTGTTTATTATAGAGAAAAGGCACTGGAAACTATTGATATTATAAATGGGTCACAGAGTGATCCATATCTGTTAGTCATGACGGAGCGTGGGGATCTGATGCTACTGACATTAAAAGCTGATCAGTATGGATCTGGGCATCGGCTTAGTCTCACTAAACCTCATCTTACTCAGGTAAACTAGAACTCAGTCTGTTTATTATAGAGAAAAGTCACTGGAAACTATTGATATTATAATACTTACTTAATACTTAAGCAGAAAATTTTGCTACAATTGTCTGCTAAGTAGAAATGAGCAGGATACCTGTCACATTTGTACTTGTAACATGGTAATTTGGATGGTAAAATTTATTCTGGTAAGTGTAATTTTCTTAAGCAGTTCTATGAAAATGACACCTGTTACCCCACACCATGCAAAGTTGTAAAAATTACTAAGTCATTTCATTGTTTGGTGCAAGCAATATAACCCAATTAGTTATAACCGAGCATTGATTAATAAAATTGATGTATAAATCAAGTCCTTCATGGTGAAAGAAGTTCATTTTGTTTGGATGATCATAGCTTGGTACCATTTTGATTGTAAAATAAACTTGCCGTTTCTCTGATTGCCCTGCAGAAAAATCCCATCTTGTCGCTCTGTACGTACAAAGACACTAGTGGAATATTCACTACAGCTGGTAGTAGAACAGATACAGTAGAACAAGCTACATCAGTACGTAGGCCTCGTACCCAGAGTACATCACAGACAGAAGCAACATCAATGGATACAAGGTACCTGACTAATCTAAGAAGAATGATTGAAGAATTATGGGTTACTCATATCTAAAGGAATATCCTTGTTTGTTTGTACATTTTATAAGAAAAGGTCTTGCTGTATTTTTTTGAAGAGTTTTCAAAAATCTGCTTAAATTAATTTTTCCAGGAGCTCAAGAAACTGCAAAAGCAATTTTATGAAATCCATACAAAATGCACTAACAACCTTATAGTACTGAGCCAACAAGAAATAGGTCAAAGATTGAAATAAAATAAAATATCAGTTCTGAGATTGGCTGTAGACCTTGTCTTTCTTACCCTTGAAGCTCATCTATGAAGTAATCTCTGTCTCAGTTCTCCAAGTTTCTCTGGTTTTCTCTCTTTTGTTTCTGAACTAGGAGTGCCTCTCAGTGTCTTAACATAACACACTTTATTATATCTTAATCCTTTAAATGAGAGCATGTCTACTGATAATATTCCTCAGTAGACTTGGTTTAGCTTTAAGTTCTTATATTTGACAACTTCTAAACAGTGCCTCCTTAGGATTAGGTTGAACCAACCTTTAAGGCAGCGTTTATGGCAAGAGTTCATCTTTGGGTTTTTGAAACAAAAACTTTCTCCTGATAACAAATAAATTCTTAAAACTGTCAAATATACCTCCAGTTCTTCGCCAACCATACATCCACACTCACATATGATATACATGGTGCTACTGCAACCATGTACACATGTATCTTATTGAACCATGCATACCTTTTCTTTATATCTGTATATTGTTTTAAGTTCTTATAAGTTTTAATGTTGAATCTTAAACGACAGCAGTGCGGATGATGAAGACGAATTACTTTATGGATCCTCAGAACCTCAAGCTCAAGTTACGTCCAGTCCAGTCGTCAAGACAGAGCCAAGGTAGTCAATCAAATATTTGGTGTTTTTGAGGATGGCGGCAAACAAAGAATTATAATATTATGCAATCGTTTTTAAATTGCAGAAAACACAACTATCTGAGAAAACTGTGTTAGTTTCAAATTAAGTTTGTTTTCTGTTCTTGTAAACATGGTTTCTTATTGTGCATTGCATGAGCATTAACAAATTCTCACTTTTTATTTTATTTTTATTTTTTATTTTGTTATGCAAGTCGCCAGAGCCTGAAGGCCACTTCAAGGTGTGGGCTACAATTATTTTTTCCAGAGGCCGTTGCCACCTACTCCTAGGGATGAAACAGGGTTACCCCTTTTACAGTCCTTACGAATGTAGGCTTGGGTATCATCAGTCCAAAGCCTGGCCGGTAGAGCAGAAAGCACTACCTCCCCAATTGTATGTAGCAAGTGTCACGACCGGGATTCGAACCCACACTCTGCTGATCAAAGAGCAGAGCTTGAATCCGGTGCCCTTAACCGCTCGGCCATGACACGCCACTACTTGATTGTCGTCAATCAGAACGATATGTCTTGTGCTTTGGTTGTGACATTCTGCAATATTCTTAGTTCAGCAAATTATTTTATGAAGACCAATGCTATGCTTTATGGTTTTCAGGCCTGATATTCTTCCTACTTCATTGAAATTTTTGATTTTCTTGCCTTTGGAAAAATCAGACAAATTGTGATTAAATAACCTGAAATGGCCATTTAATCCTCTACCATACATGTATGTACATGTAGATCAGGCCTTGAACGCGACAACATTTTCCTATTGCTTCCATGAGCAAATATCATATCTTGTTTTATAATTCTTGGTCGTGATTTGCTTGAGGATGTGAGTGTCATTGCTTAATGGCGTGTTCATCAGGCAGGCAGTTATTAGACCAATGCTTTAGATATCTACTGTTGTAGAATTCAAGAGCAGGTCACTCATTGGCCTTTTTGAGATATGTCGGAGACAATACTACAACACTATAAGGTTTGGGTAAATTTGTGTGTATACACCCAAACCAAACAGTACACTCCTATCCTGTCCGCCATACCTCCTTATTGGCCCATCTTGTGTGCCTCTCATACCTAACTGTACATTCCTATTGTTGTATCATTGTGTTACCTATAAACATGGATGCCAGAGTATGTCAATATATCAGGTCTATAGGATCAAACTTCAGTACTGTGTATTTATATTATATATCTGTATTTCAGCTCCGAGCCTGAGCCTGTTGAGGATGTTGTCGAGGTACAACCATTGACCGCTGAAGTAGACAATAGTCAACCTACGTATTGGTCTGTTATATGCAGAGACAATGGTCTAATGGAGGTAGGAAAAGCAGTGAACATTCACTAAGAAATATTAGCGAGGGAAGCTTTTATGAATTATTGCAATGATTTTATAGATTTTATAATTTTATTTTTTTCCAGCGGTACCTGCTACTAACACATATGATTCAAACTACCTCTAGCCACTAGGCTAGCTAGGTGCTCTAGAAATGCAAAGGTCATGGGTTTGAATCCCACCCGAGTGATTTGCTTATGGATATTGTTAGCTAGGTGCTCTAGAAATGCAAAGGTCATGGGTTTGAATCCCACCCGAGTGATTTGCTTATGGATATTGTTTACAGAACTCTAGAGTATACTGTGCTTGATGTAAATCGGTATAAGGGTTAAAAACAAAAAGCATTTTTAATTTTGTTTATTTTGCATATTGTTTATATTTGATGATTTTGGTTTTATTTTTACATGGATGTGTGTAACTGTGTGTAAAACCAAAATTTGTATTCTTTATCCTTAGAAGCCAACTAAATGTATATTAAATATATTTGGTTAGTTTTGATGAAGTATGATTTGTGTATTTGTAGATCTACAGTCTTCCAGATTTCAATCTGATGTTTCTTGTGAGGAATTTCCCGATGGCCCAGAAGGTGTTGGTTGATAGTGTACAATCAACTGCAACTACGTAAGTCTTACTTTGTTGCATATGTGATCAAACATTGTATCCTGACGCACATCTAAGATACAATGTTTGTGCCTTTCAAAGTTGTGTATGGCAATAACATTTATTTTTTTGGTTTAGATTCAACATTTTTGCACCGACACAATGATTTATTATGTGATATCTATGTTCATATGAAGCCCAATGTATATTTTCTTCGGGGCAGTAACACCATGTGTATCTACTTTGATCTGTAGATTTCTTTTGTTCTTTGGGAAGTAGGTCTTGCTTTTCATTCTACTGTCGCAGAGTAGATTTAAGAATTCAGGAGAATTTTTTTTTCTGAAAAGAACTACTACCTGAGCGGAAAGTAGGAAATTGGCCAGGACTACTACTTATGCTTAGTAGATATACACGTGGTGCTAACCAAATATACACTGATACCCACCCTACAATGTCTCAAAAACTTATATAGGAGCCCCAAGTTTGAATAAATAAATTAAATAAACTAAAGTTGTTTTCTCTTGCAGAGATCAAGGTCAGCAGCATGATATGCTTCCTACTGTCAAGGAAATCAAACTATTTGGACTTGGACACAAGAACAGTAGACCCTTCCTCATGGTGAGAATCTGTAGAATTAAAGTCAGCTCAGCTTGGATTGTTTTATCTCAAAATACCTTAAAGCCATTATACACTTTCGTTAAACAGTGTCCAAAAGCCACACTTCGTGTATCACAACTTATATATAAAATAACAAACCTGTGAAAATTAGGGCTCAATCGGTCATCGGAGCCGGGAGAAAATAACGGGAAAACCCATCCCTGTTTCCGCACATTTTGCCGTGTCATGACATGTGTTTAAAATAAATCCGTAATTCTCGCTATCGAGAATTGATAATTGTTTTAATGTTTTCTCAAAAAGTAAAGCATTTCATGGAATATATTTCAAGAGAAGTCTTTTACCATTACCTTCTGTAAACCTTGTAAGTTATTTGTAAATCTGTGAACTTTTTTTTTTTTTCTGTTCCGAAAGTGGTTAATGGCTTTAATTAAGAAGCCAAAAAGACACTATGGACCATTGAGAAATCACGATGCTTGATATTTTATTTTATTTCTCAAACATGTGGGTTGGTGAGTGGGTCCATAAAAGATGTTGGAAACAACTTATAAAATCTACAAACCTTGATTATTGTGATTGGCTCTTAAACCAAAGTTTCATACCAATCTGAAGTGATTTGTGTTGATAAATAGTGTTTCTTCTCATTAATGTAACGCCCAGGCAGTTCAAAGCACTACATCCTGCAGACCACACAAAAACAACCAAGTGAAGATGACTTAAGGTTATGACCAGTTTAGATTAGATTAGATTATTAGATTAGATTAGATTAGATTAGATCTAATCTAATCTAATCTAATAATAATCTAATCTATCCTGCAGACCACACAAAAACAACCAAATGAAGATGATTTCAGGTTATGACCAGTTTAGTATTCATTGTTTTTAATGTTTTGATTATGGTGATCAATTTTTGAAATTCCAAGGGATTTGTTTTAATACTAAAAAATATATTTCAAAGGAAAACGTTCAACTTCTTTAAAGAGTGTTATCAGTGTTAGACGGTGAGTACATGTTTACTGATAATTATTTTGTTATTGTAATAATTAATGAAATCTATTTGATTCTCCTTCAGGCATTGGTTGATGAGGATTTATTAATCTATGAAGCATTCTGTTACCAATCAGCATCAGATGTCTCACATCTTAAACTTAGATTTAAGAAGGTTAGTTTGAATTGTAACATCATCGGCAGTTAGGCACAATCCAAACTGTCACTCAATACCAAATCACTTTTGAATTCTGTACAATAAAGTTTCAAACAAACATTCGAATAGAGTGTCATGACCGAATGGTTTAGAGCATCAAACTCAAGTTCATGGGCCCAATTTCATAGAGCTGAGCTGCTTAAGCACAAAATTTTGCTTAAGCAAAAAAATCCTTGCTTAGTAAAATCAGATTACCCGCCAAGACTCCACTCAATTGTTATGCTAAGTAAACTACAGCTAAATACCAGTCACAAGCAATGTACATGTATACAACATGAGTTTTGGCCAGTAGCAAGCTATTTTCGGGCTTAAGCAAATTTTTTGCTTTGGCCAATGGTGGTTAAGTCATTGGACTTGTGTCATTGAGGAAGATGCTTTTAATTGCTTGTCTATATATAATGGGTATCTGCGATGGTAGAAGTTGATATTGTGTTAGAAAAAGCCTTTGGAGCGCCTTGGCAGCCTGGTGCTGTTTACTCCCCAGTGAGCTGAGAAAGCTTTCAGAAATGTTATTAGTCCAATGACCAGGACACCAAAGTAAAGCACATTGATTGGGTTATTGTAAAATGCTCTATATAAGAACTAAATATTAATAATTGTGTTGATGTTGATGTTAATTAAGACTCTGATCTCGTTGTAGGTATCTCATGATATCTTGATTAAGGAGAAGAAGAAAGGTAAGAAGCAAGCCAAGACAACTCCAGCCGTTCCAGAGACGTCTCGTTATGTTTCCAAACTCAGATACTTTGAAGATATTTCATCTTACTCAGGGGTGAGTTCTTAATTCAAATAAAGAATCAAATCATAAATGAAGGTTATGCCAAGATACTGGATGAAAGGCAAAGTTACAATCTTAAAGTGTGTCTTCAAGGGAGAAGCCAAGGAGAATTGTACATGTCCTCATAGGTTAATTATTTAATATTGGGTTGAACAAAGACAAAATTACTAAAGCGGGAGTTGAGCCAGAGATCTCCAGGTAAATATTAAATTTTCTTTGTTCAACCCAAAATTATTTAAAAACAAATTCCTGATAAGTTTTCCTTGTGGTTTATTACATAATACTTGTTAATAAAACTTGAGCATGATTTGCATTAGAGCACAGTTTCATCCTGGTTTATTTTATTCTCAAGAAACTGACTTTACAGATTTATTCAGTTGAGGCATACAATAATAAATACTGAGATGTTTGTTTGTCTTTTTATCTAGGTGTTTGTATGTGGACCGTATCCTCATTGGATTTTTGTCAAGTCTCGTGGTGCATTGAGAGCTCATCCAATGCCTATAGATGGCTCAGTGTCATGCTTTGCAGCTTTCCATAATGTCAACTGCCCTCATGGGTTCCTCTACTTCAACAGACAGGTCAGTATATAGCCTGGGATTATATAGTTCCTTTAACCCAATACAAGCAACTAAATGTTTAAGATAAACCCAGGCTATCTGGTAGCCTGGTTTCCATAATGTCAACTGCCCTCATGGGTTCCTCTACTTCAACAGACAGGTCAGTATATTGCCTGGGATTATATAGTTCCTTTAACCCAATACAAATAACTAAATGTTCAAGATAAACCCAGGCTATCTGGTAGCCTGGTTTCCAAAATGTCAACTGCCCTCATGGGTTCCTCTACTTCATTAGACAGGTCAGTATATAGCCTGGGATTATATAGTTCCTTTAACCCAATACAAACAACTAAATGTTCAAGAGAAACCCAGGCTATCTGGTAGCCTGGTTTCCATAATTTGGCCAATGAGTATGGCCTGGGCCTAATTTCATAAAGCTGCTTAAAGGAACACGTTGCCTTGGATCGGTCGAGTTGGTCTTTGAAAAGCGTTCTGTAACCGTTTGTTATAAAATCGATATGGTTACAAAGATGTTGTAAAAGTAGAATACAATGATCTACACAAATATGCCTTGAAATTGCGTGGTTTTCTTTTTACCTCGTCGACTAACACGGTCGGCCATTTATGGGAGTCAAATTTGTGACTCCCATAAATGGCCGACCGTGTTAGTTCGCGACGTAACATGAAAACAGTGCAATTTTGAGTGATACTTGTGTGGATCATTATATTCTACTTTTAAAACATCTTTCTAACCATATGCATTTCATAACAAACGGTTTCAAACGCTTTTTATAGACCAACTCGTCCGATCCAAGGCAACGTGTTCCTTTAAGCACACAAATTAGCCAAGGACAACAAAATTATACTTTCCAGAATAAGGTTACCAGCTAAACTATCATGCGACTTTTACCATTTGTGACAGGTATCATGTTCATTCCTGCTTAGCAGAAAATTTTAAGCAATTGTCTGCTTAGCAGCTTCATGAAATTGAGCCATGAAATGTTCATTATTAATCTTCCATTGATTGCTTGATTTGATTATTGTTACAGGGTGATTTAAGGATATCTGTTCTGCCGACCCATGTCATGAAATGTTCATTATTAGTCTTCCATTGATTGCTTGATTTGATTATTGTTACAGGGTGATTTAAGGATATCTGTTCTGCCAACCCATTTATCATATGATGCTCCATGGCCAGTTAGGAAAGTTCCGCTTCGATGCACTCCTCACTTTGTTACTTACCATGTAGACAGTAAGGTATGTAGGTGTAGTTAGGTTGGCACAGTATGGAATGTACAGGGGGTAACCCTGTTTCAGCCCTAGGAGTAGGTGGCAACGGCCTCTGGAAAAAAATAGTTGTAACCCCCAACTTGAAGTGGCTTTCAGCCCTTGTTTGTCTAGAGACTTGCATAAAAAAAAAATATAAAAAAAAATAGTGGTATCTTTCCTTGCCTTCCAACTCTAGGAACCCGACTCAAATTGCACCAGAGGCACTATGTTGATTGGGTTTTTCAGTCCCTACCTGACTGCATGCGTTTTCCCTGGAAAAAATCTCTGGGGTTTTCCTCCTACATCTAGAATTAAAACTTCCTTCCTTGTCTTTTCTCCGTGGGATTATTGGCTGGTACAGTGATTAGATTTGCTTTTCTCCATGGGATTATTGGCTTGTACACTGATTAGATTTGCTTTTCTCCATGGGATTATTGGCTGATACACTGATTAGATTTGCTTTTCTCCATGGGATTATTGGCTAGTACACTGATTAGATTTGCTTTTCTCCATGGGATTATTGGCTTGTACACTGATTAGATTTGCTTTTCTCCATGGGATTATTGGTTAGTACACTGATTAGATTTGCTTTTCTCCATGGGATTATTGGCTGGTACACTGATTAGATTTGCTTTTCTCCATAGGATTATTGGCTTGTACAGTGATTAGATTTGCTTTTCTCCATGGGATTATTGGCTGGTACACTGATTAGATTTGCTTTTCTCCATGGGATTATTGGCTAGTACACTGATTAGATTTGCTTTTCTCCATGGGATTATTGGCTTGTACAGTGATTAGATTTGCTTTTCTCCATGGGATTATTGGCTTGTACAGTGATTAGATTTGCTTTTCTGAGAGTCATTGTTTTCACAGATTTAATGGAAGTGAAATGAAGTCAAATGAAAGAACTAAATTAAACAACTAGATACCTTAGAATCGACGCTAATAATTTTGTAAAATATCCTTAGATTAATTGGTTGCTTAATTTGGTTGTTTATTTGCAGACATATGCTGTAGTAACAAGTAGTCTGGAGCCGTTAATGAAGATCTGGAGGTTGGGTTTTGATGACCAAGAGTTTGAAGAAGCAGAAAGAGGTAGGATACCAGCTTGATGTGACTTTTTGTTTACAGACTTTGTTTTCTCATTTTTTGAGGTTCATGAAAAACAGCTTAAGGAACAATTGGTCCAGAAAAACAACAACTTACGTTCTTTTATGTGAAAAACGTTATGTTTGTGTGTTCATGGGATTTACTATTCACTGTATTATAATGACTTATTGTTTATATATTTGGTTTGCGGTAACACCATGTGTGTATCTACTTGCCAGGTAGAATTTGTTCTTAGAGAACTGCCTTGCTTTATTCTACTACCGCGGAGTAGATTTATCGGATGTTTGGGAGACTTCTCAGTTCTGAAACGAACTGTCCTACTTTTCAACTACTACCTGGGTGGAAGGTATAGAAAATTGGCTGGTACTACTACTTTAGCTTATAGGATCGTAATTAACTGCACTACCGCGGAGTCAGTTCTTGAATTGGTCCCACTGTTTCAACTAGCTCGCTCTAATCATCGTCAGGAGACTTATTGTTTATTATTTAATCCTGATTGTCTTGTAGATGAGAGGTTTGTCGCTTCTCAAAAGGATCGCTTTTCAATCCAGTTGTTTTCTCCTCTCAGCTGGGATGCAATCCCAAACACAAGGTGAGATTATTATTCATTAAACCTCTCTGAAGTAAATCTCCTGGTATTGTCTGATATGGAAAGATCTGTGGTAACACCTTGTAATGATAATCTCTAATTGAGTTGGTTTCAACTCAACGTTTCAATGAGTTCTGGAGAATCAGTGCGTACTGATCGAAACGTCGAAAAATAACCAACGGTTCTTTTCAGAACCACCCCAATTCATTTACAGACCGTCATTACGGTGATACCGCAAACCTTTCCATATTGTATTTCCACCATGCAAATATTCAAATCCTACTTAGTACTGTCTGATTGAGATTGTCTTGATGCGTTCTAGTCGAAGTATTTTAGCTCAGAAATACCCCCATGTTTTTGTTTGCTATGCACTGATTATGAGAGGTTTGAACTGAGAAATGATAACCCCCGGAGTTAGTTGGTACTTTTAACAATATTCAAGTTACAGCAATAAATAATTTTATTATATCTTGTAATATAGAATGAAGTGGAAACTTTACGACCTCTCTGTAAAGATTAACTTGGATGAGTTGAATTATGTAAAAGTACGAGTTATAGCATTCATTAATAGCTTTGTTGAGTCACACTTTACAGAATGAAAACCTTGAATTGGAACATATAACATCATCTGATAAAATTTATTAAGGGACTTATTTTATTTTCTAGCATTCATTGACATCTTTGTTTTAATCACTATTAAAGGATTGAGTTTGATGAATTGGAACATATCACATGTTTGAAGATGGTGAATCTAAACAGTGAGGGATCAGTCACTGGAAAGAAGGGATTTATTGCTGCAGCCGCCACCAGAGTCTTCAGTGAAGATGTGCAGTGTACTGGCAAGGTACTGTTGACTTAATCTGACTAAACACAGGTTAAAATGCAAAAACCTAGTAAAATTAGAGTTTGGATTAATTCATATAAGATGAGACGCTCTATTACACCTTTCTTAATGCAGATCAAACTATCATGCTCAGTCATGTTAGTTTTCTTGAAACCACATCATGTTTATCATGTTTATTAGTTGTGAAACCACATCATGTTTATCATGTTTATTAGTTGTGAAACCACATCATGTTTATCATGTTTATTAGTTGTGAAACCACATCATGTTTATCATGTTTATTAGTTGTGAAACCACATCATGTTTATCATGTTTATTAGTTGTGAAACCACATCATGTTTATCATGTTTATTAGTTGTGAAACCACATCATGTTTATCATGTTTATTAGTTGTGAAACCACATCATGTTTATCATGTTTATTAGTTGTGAAACCACATCATGTTTATCATGTTTATTAGTTGCTTGCGCAGTGTCTCTTGTACATTTCAGGCACACACTGAGTTAATGACATAATTTAATAGAGGGTCTGTAAGTTCTAATACTATTATGTTATAACTTATGACATT
Organism: Asterias rubens; assembly: GCF_902459465.1. Classification (NCBI taxonomy): domain Eukaryota; kingdom Metazoa; phylum Echinodermata; class Asteroidea; order Forcipulatida; family Asteriidae; genus Asterias; species Asterias rubens. The sequence goes on along the minus strand of NC_047065.1, from coordinate 17,860,665 downwards.
GACTGGTTTGTTTGTAGGTTTTCATATATGATGTTATTGAAGTAGTGCCAGAACCAGGCCAGCCACTCACCAAAAACAAAATAAAGGTAAATCAATTAATTGATGGAGAAAGTTTCAGTAGACCTTTCAAGCTTTGCATGAATGTGAACATTTTGGAAATCTTAGGTCCTCATGAGGTGCTTTGTTAGGAAAATAAAACCACTCATTCCAACTGACCCCAGTACATGAAAATGCATGAGATTTTATTACTAATGTTATTTATTTTTTTCTATTTTTTTAGTGTGTAAATTTTCTGCACTGAAATTTGCCCAACTGTACTGATTTCTTGAAGAATTAATTTTGTAGACCATCGTATTATTGAAAATACCTTTGTAATACATGTAATATTGGAAATACCAATGTTATACATCTACAGTTGTCTGGTTAAAAAACTCAAGATACAACTAGTCAAACGCTGAGGGTGGTTTTGGGAGGATTGAGGAGGGTTAAGTTATTTGATGAAAGCTTTTAACCTATGACTTTATTTTAATCTTCTAACTAGGTGTTGTATGAGAAGGAACAAAAAGGTCCAGTTTCATGTATCTGTGATTGCATGGGATATCTATTGACATGTGTAGGCCAGAAGGTAAGTAGCATTTCAACATCTTAGGCTCCTTTTCACAGTTTCATGTATCTGTGATTGCATGGGATATCTATTGACATGTGTAGGCCAGAAGGTAAGTAGCATTTCAACATCTTCGGCTCCTTTTCACAGTTTCATGTATCTGTGATTGCATGGGATATCTATTGACATGTGTAGGCCAGAAGGTAAGTAGCATTTCAACATCTTCGGCTCCTTTTCACAGTTTCATGTATCTGTGATTGCATGGGATATCTATTGACATGTGTAGGCCAGAAGGTTAGTAGGATTTCAACATCTTAGGCTCCTTTTCACAGTTTCATGTATCTGTGATTGCATGGGATATCTATTGACATGTGTAGGCCAGAAGGTAAGTAGCATTTCAACATCTTCGGCTCCTTTGCACAGTTTCATGTATCTGTGATTGCATGGGATATCTATTGACATGTGTAGGCCAGAAGGTAAGTAGCATTTCAACATCTTCGGCTCCTTTTCACAGTTTCATGTATCTGTGATTGCATGGGATATCTATTGACATGTGTAGGCCAGAAGGTTAGTAGGATTTCAACATCTTCGGCTCCTTTTCACTGTTTTGATAAGATGTCATAAAAGCATTTCACATTTGCACTTTTATTATTTTGAGATTGAAATTACAATTAACAACTTTCTAGCACTTAGCTGATGAGTAGGAATATGTTACCTTGATTTAGTTGAGTAGTTTATCTTTATACTTAAGTCCATATTTGTTTTATGTAGAGCGATACAGTTCTACTTATAAAATTACTTGCACTTATAACAAAACTACAGCAGTCTACAATTTGGAGATTAAAAATAGTTTAAGTACAGTAAATAAATACAATGAGTGAAACAATTAATTAACAAGTTTTTAATTAACGAGAAACATAAAGTGATTGTCTTGAACACAACAAAGTGCAGTATTATGACAATATAAAAGGTTAAAGGCATTGTCTTATAGTCTTTTTCTGTTAAAGGATGTAAAGTTTTGATGGCTAGCTTTGAGTAAGAATAAGAGCCAAGTACTGCAGTTGTTACCTTCGTAAACTGCTGTACAACTAACATTCCATAACTGTCGGTGTAAACATGCTACAAAAAAGCACACAAGTGAACTTCAATACTTCAAAGTAAATTTGACTAAGAAAGTGATTTGGGTGGGGGTAGAGGGCTTCATGGCCTTCCCTCCTCTGACATACTCAGCTTTAATGTTTCTGTTTAAACCCACTACAATGTGACCAATATTTCAATTCATATTTATTATTTTTTTCCAGGTTTATTTATGGACCTTCAAAGACAACGATCTTCTTGGCTTAGCCTTCATTGATACTCAAATCTACATCCATAATGCAATCAGTGTCAAGAATTTCATCTTGGTAGCTGACGTTACTAAGAGTATCTTCCTCTTACAATACCAGGAATCGGATAGAACCATCGCACTCGTTAGCAGGGTAAGATAATAATACTTAATCATTATAATTTAGTTAATTTATTGCGCTATCTCCTGTTCGAGGGCACATAGCAGTAAAAATTCTATAATAAAGGTACTCCACTTAAGGACAATAGATGACAGCAGACAAATTTTATGGCTCTTTCTTACCACAAAATTCTGCGCTTACTTTGCCATTGCAGAATTTCTTTGCTAGCTGTGTAAATAAAGAATGCCTAGCAACTGCTAACCCGTGTGTTCTTTGAAAAAAAAAACAGCAGGACAAGTCCTCTAAGAACAATCTACACATTAGATTGCATTGCATTGGCCTCAATGGTTGATTTAATGTCAATGCATGAATTGAATTGAATTGAATTGAATTGCATGGTTTTTTCGTCAAGTATATAAAAATACATGAAATTTACAATCCTATTGTACAGCAACATATAAAATATTAAAATGTAAAATTGCACAAAATACCACAGAAAATAATAACCTTAATAATAAACTCATTAAAGTTTATATACTGTACAAAAGACAAACAAACATTAAAACATGAAAGAGTAGTGGACCCCCTCCCCCAAACTAAAAGAGGCCAAATTGCACAGGAGATGCCAGAAAGAAAAGAAAAAAGGAAAAAAGGCTATCATTGGCTGATAGTCAAGCGCAGTGTGTAAATGCACGCACTTTTCCATAGTTTGTCATTTGCAATCCATCTGTTCTATTTAGAACATTAATTGAGTAAATTTAATTATTTTCTAATACAGCACTTTCTTGATATTATATTGCAGGATTCTAAACCATTACAAGTCTACAGCTGTGAGTTTATGGTTGATGATTCTCAACTAGCATTTCTTGGTAAGTTTGTTTAAATACACAGTTGTATTAGGAGTCCGTTTAGTAGGATTAGTATTTACCATCAGTTTCCAAGGCAACCTTGAACAGCGCCCTCTATACCATAGACTGGATTCAAGTCCCATTCTCGTGTGAGAGGTCCCTAGCTATTACCTCAACTTACTATGAAACAACCCCGTAGCATACAGTACAGTGCTTGCTCGCCGTCAAAATGTGGTCCCGAGAATGGGACTTGACGAAGTCGTTTCTTACTCTGCACGTTGTTATTGGAAAATCAATGGGAGCGTGGAAGCGCTGCCCTGCCGGTAAAATATTCATTATACTCTGTGACATCACAGTAGAAGACGTTGTAAGGCACGCGTCTATACGCGGCACGCTGGTGGGGCGGGTAAACTCATTAGCAGGCAAGGGGGTGTCGGTGTCAAATGGCGTTTTATTGTACTTCCCAAAATTCAAATTTTGCAAACAAAACCGACCCCAATGTATGTTACAACGTATTACTTACGTTCAAATGAACATTTAGTGCTTTCTTTTTTATAATTAATTGGTTATTAAAAAATGTATTTCAGTCATCAACTAAGTACCTAACCCACAAGTGACAAATGAACTAGTCTTCTTTTTGGGTGCGTTTGATTGGTCAAAACGTATCACTTAACAACGTTACATATTCATAAGTGAATACATTTACATACCAGGCGACTGCGACATCGTCAAGTCCCTGTCCCGCATGCGGAACAGGTTTTGGAATGCAGAGCATCACAAAACAGTAGTTTCCTGGGGATGGCACGGGATTGGGACTTGAGTCAAGTCTATCTATACCACTTTACCTTGGTGTGTACTGTTTACTTGACATTTTACACCATCCACATTTTGTGCTTTGAATATGGAATTACACTTTATTATTTACTTTTAAACACCAACATTTTCAACCTGCCCTCCCAATAAAAAAACCTCATTCCATTGTCCAAAGAAATTTACAATTTTTAGACACCATGGCATGTCAACAATTGTTTTTTTATATCATTTGTCAATACATTTTCATAGGTTAATTTAATTTATACCGGCTTCTGAAGCCAGTTTTTGACAGTTTAGTCTTAAAAAGACTATTTTAAAACATGCATTTTAAATCACATTGCAAATAGAAAAGTATTGCACAGTATAAAGATGAAACAACTTAAAGGGAAGGTACACATTTGGCAATTGTCAAAGACCAGTCTTTTCACTTGGTGTATCCCAACATAAGCACAAAATAACAAGCCTGTGAAAATTTGAGCTCATTTGGTCATCGAAGTTGAGAGAAAATGATGAGAGAAACAACACCCTTGTTGTACGAATTTGTGTGCTTTCAGATAAGAATAAAAGTCTTCTAGCTAGAAGTCTTTTCTTATTTTATTGAGAAATTACCTCTTTTTCAAAATGTATGCTACTTCAGAGGGAGCCGTTTCTCACAATATTGTATACTATGCTCGTTACCGAGTCAGTTTTTAACTTAATACATGTATTTGTTTTGAGTAATTACCAAACGTGTACCTTCCCTTTCAGAAACAAGTGCATAAGTTTCTTATTTTCTTAATTGTTGTGTGGATCAGAAGAATTGCTACAAGCGTATAACAAAGACAACTTACATCTTCCCAGTCATCTGGACAGTGACTTGGTTTTCTTTCCTTTTAACACGGCAACCCAAAACTTCTTTCAATCCTTGACGGAACTTCTTGTACTTAAATTCATAGATGACTGGGTTTATTACGGAATTCAAATAGAACAAACAATTGGTAATCTCAAAGACTAATTGAGCCGTATCTGAGCTACAGAAAGGCACTAAATTAAACTCAAGTTCAATATTTGGGCAAATCAGGTCCAATAAGTAAGCTGGAGTCCATAGGACAATGAGGGCGCCGAGCACCATCTTAAGCAAGCTTACTAAGCGTTGCCTAGCAACCAGGAGACTCAAAGCGGCTTGTTTGACATGTTGTTGCTTCAAGTATTCAGCTTGTTTGCTTAACGTTGCTTGAATCTTAAAGTATGCCCAACACATGAATACAATTGGGATTAAGTAATGTGTAAGAAATAAGACTAAGCTGTGGACTATTTGAAGTAAGGGATGATAATAAGAGATATCTCGACAAGCCTGATTGGGATTAGGGCTTGCTCCAATTGTAAAAAGGAATGGCAGAGAAATAACTATTGACCCTACCCACACCAAAGCAAGAAGAACCTTTATCCGTTTCTTGGTTAACTTTCTTGGATACTGAAGTGGTTGAACTATACCAATATATTTTTCTAATGTAACTAAACATAGACTGTATCCTGTACAAAAGCAGCAACTCCAAACAAAAAATGTGCTGACCAAAATTCTACAGTACAAGTCTTTTCCCAAAGTACTTTGTGGTACAAAATGAATAATTACACATCTTTTGTTTGCAACAAGGTAATGAAGGCAAGCAGCAATGCAAGATACAGTATCAGCAACAGCCAAATTGACCAGTAAATAGTTTGTGATATTATGCAGAAATTTGACTCTAAGAATTACAACACAGACCAAGATATTGCCAAGTACACCACAGAATCCAAGTACAATCATTACATAACATACTACCTTAATAGCATCAGAGTCCTTATTGTCATTGGTTGTTGGTGTAGTAGAATTCATCTCAGATGCATTCATCTTGTTTAATAATACTTCAAGCTAGAGTTACTTCAGTTCTTTTTCTTTCTGACAAATGTTTTTAAATGTCAGTTTTTCCTCTTGTGAAGGTCCACTTTCTGAAGACTTTTCCAACAATCAAAGATGAGTTTTTCTTGAATAAGATTGTGGGTAGCAGAGTGTCATCTTTTGAACAGTGATCTTCTTTATTTGTTCTTGGTATTCACAGTGCAAAGTGTTAACTTTCAAGCTTAAAGTAGTCTCCTGACGATGACTTATGTAAGCTAGTCGAAACGTTGAGACCAATTTAGGAACTAACTTCACGGTAGTGCTCTTAATAACGATCCTATAAGCTTTTAAAGTAGTAGTCCCGGCCAATTTTCTATCCTTCCGCCAGGGTAGTAGTTAAAAAGTAGGACAGTTCTTTTCAGAACTGAAGAAGTCTCCCGAACATCCGATAAATCTACTCCGCAGTAGTAGAATAAAGAAAGACAAACTCTAACTGGCAAGTAGATAAACACATGGTGTTACCGCCAACCGAATATATATTGACACCTCACCATGCAATGCGCCACATCATATATAGTTTCCACATGTCAAGCCAAGCTGTCCTAGTGGCAACATAGAGTCTTGTATTCTGAGCATTTATAAACCTACTGCAACTCAAGAACCCACTTCATAAAGTTTGCCTTTCTCTGTTAATTGTCGAGAAGAGTTGCTCTAACCATGAAGAAAACTGCAATTTACTTTTGTTTTAATGAGCAGAATTGGGTTCTAGAGTTTGTTAGCAAATCAAACTCTGAGTTTATAATAGCCAGAAATCACTGCCAATCCAGTTCTCTTTCTTAGCTGACGATGTTCCTGAATTATCTTAGAATCAAAGATGAAAAATTTCTGTATTGACGTTTGCTTGAGTGTTAGTTTGAAGCAAATCCAACTCATGAGTTTATCATGGCCAAAAATCACTGCCAATTCAGTTCTCTTTCTCAGCTGACGATGTTCCTGAATTATCTTAGAATCAAAGATGAAAAATTTCTGTATTAACGTTGGCTGGAGTATTAGTTTGAAGCAAATCCAACTCGTGAGTTTATCATGGCCACAACTCAGTGCCAATCCAGTTCTCTGTCTTAGCTGACGGTGAAACTGAACTATCTAGAATCAAAGATGAAAACGTTTTGTATTTACGTTAGCTTGAGTATTAGTTTGAAGTGAATTCCACTCAGAGTGTACCACAGTCAGAGTTACTGCCAATCCAGTCCTCTTTCAACTGATTGTCATTCTTTACTCTCGTAGAAGCAAAGATTGACAATTTCTGTAATAACGTTGCTGGGGTGATTATTAATGCAAATTACTGTTTGTACTTTGTTTGTTAATTGAAGCTTTTGATGTTGTTTTGACAGTTGAATCACAGCTTATTAGATTGCATTTTAGTGAAGGTATATCAACAATCTCTTTGTACACTGAGTTAAGTCAATTCTTTACTGACCTACATTAAATACAGTGATAAAACAAGTCTTTATGTTCAGTTAATTGCAAATATATTAATTTTTGGCCTCAACTTGTTAATTAAAATGGTTTCTAAAGAGATTACAAAATTCACTCAATTATTCATGATATTAGGTTTGAACTTCTCCTTGTACGTACAGTACCCCCGAACAATGGAACTTTGTTGTAAGGAGTTGGTATTAACTCGTTTTCCATATTGTCAACTAAATATAAAGAGTCGGAAGCGTGTCCTTAGTGGCTGAAATGCAATCAAAACAAGGAGAAATCTAAATGAAACCTAGATGAAAACAACATGACCGAGATAAAACCTAGATCTACAGTTTTTGTTTCTTTTAAAAGCAGTGTTCATTTAAAGCAACATGAACACGTATCCGTCTGGGCTTACTTCTACAAAAACACCTACAAATTATTTCTTGTAGACCCTTTTGAAACTTCTTGTATTTAAATACATAGATAATTGGATTAATGACCCAATTCATGTAAAACAAAAACATAATGATTGCATTGAAAGCTGATGAGGAAGAAGTACAGATTGGTTGTTTCTGTGTTTGAGTTGGGAAACAAATGAGAGACCACAAGACTAAAGGAGTCCATAATACCAGCATTGAGCCAAGTATAATCTTAAGTAAGTTGATGAGTTTCTGTCTTGCTTGTAAGAGTTGATAGCCAGCAGCTTGTATATTCTGTCTGTGGAGCTGTTGAGCATTTCTATAGAGAGTGGCTTGTATCTTGTAATATGCCCAACTCATAAAAAGGATTGGGAACAGGTAGCCAAAGAGAATCATTACAACTCTCTCTGACATTTCTAGTGTATTGGAGCTATACTTGATGGCACTACATACATGTAATGCATCCTTTCTAGCTGTTGTAAGAAACATATTAGGAGTTGAAAACATGACGGATGCCATCCATGATAAGAATACTAGTAGAGTTAGGTTTCTCATCGACAGCCGTCTTGGGTAGTGTAAAGGATGAACTATGGCTGTGTATCTCTCATACGTTACTAAACACAGTCCATAAACTGAAGCATACATTGTCATCATGACAATAAACTGGCTCCTTACAAGTCGACAGTAAAGAATCCTTGCTGTGAAACTGGTCTCCAGACTTAGAGCCAACATCTGATTCATAAGATGATAAATAAAGACACACAAACAGGCAAGACTGTCTGTGACTGCAAGATATGCCAATAAGTAATTTGTCTTATTATGAAGATATTTAGTATAAAGGATAACTATCCATGCGAGGGTATTTAAAGCCATACCTAGTAGGCTCTCGGCCATTCTTAATTGATAGATCCATACCTTGCTGTTTGTAATGTCTTCCTCACTACTGTTTGTCATTGATACATTTGCCATGAATGATGGTTGATTGATAAATCACAGCAATAGTCAAGCTTCTTGTGGCGTGGCGTGGCCTAGCGGTAAAGAGCACCGGATTTAAGCTCTGGTGTTTGATCAGCAGAGTGTTGGTTCGAGTCCCAGTCGAGACACTTGTTTCTTTAAGCAAGACACTTTACCATTATTACTTCGTAAAGTTGGGGAGGTGGTGCTTTCTACTCTACCAGCCAGGCTTCTGATGGATGACACCCAAGCCTACATCTGTATGGACTGTAAAGGGGTAACTCTGTTTCAGCACCAGGAGTAAAGTGGCAACGGCCCCTGGCAAAAATAAATTGTAGCCCACACCTTGAAGTGGCCTACAGGCCTTGCGTGTTTGGGGACTTGCTATAAAGAAAAAATTAGTTTGTTCTGGTCAACAGTTCATCCACAAAAATACGTCTTACCACATTGATAAAGTCAAAGATGAAGATAAAACATTTCCTCCGGTGGAGATGGTCTGTTCTTTGTTCTGGTTAACAGTTCATCCTAAAAGTGACGTCTTACCACATTGATAAAGTCAAAGATGAAGATGAAATATTTCTTCTGGAGGAGACGGCCTGTGCTTGTGACACACAACTTTTCCTTGAGCATCCAGACAAAGAATGAAAGCTTAAAAAGTTGTCGGGTTTGTGCGGCCTCTACTTGTATATTTACTGTTAATAAGTCATGTTATTATTATTGATCAACTGTGTACAATCATGGCATAGTGTAGTGAAAGCTACAGCTGCTCACCATCTCCATGTTCATGTATATTTAATGTTAATAAGTCAGGTTAACATTATTGATTGAGTTCATTCCATCATGTGTGTTGATCGTGTTCTGAAAGCTACAGCTGCTCACCATCTCCATGTTCATGTATATTTAATGTTAATAAGTCAGGTTAACATTATTGATTGAGTTCATTCCATCATGTGTGTTGATCGTGTTCTGAAAGCTACAGCTGCTCACCATCTCCATGTTCATGTATATTTAATGTTAATAAGTCAGGTTAACATTATTGATTGAGTTCATTCCATCATGTGTGTTGATCGTGTTCTGAAAGCTACAGCTGCTCACCATCTCCATGTTCATGTATATTTAATGTTAATAAGTCAGGTTAACATTATTGATTGAGTTCATTCCATCATGTGTGTTGATCGTGTTCTGAAAGCTACAGCTGCTCACCATCTCCATGTTCATGTATATTTAATGTTAATAAGTCAGGTTAACATTATTGATTGAGTTCATTCCATCATGTGTGTTGATCGTGTTCTGAAAGCTACAGCTGCACACCATCTGCATTTTGTTTAATAAAGGGGGTCACTAAGTTCACATGATGCATGTCAGAATGAGAAGCCATAGTTGTTGTGCACCCAAGTTTACAATACAGCCTGGGAAGCGGCAGCCACGGGATCACCTTGAGGGGATGGGACTTTTTTATTTCAAAAACAAAGTTATAAACCTTGAGGGAAAGTGATTGGTAATTATTAGAAAATTTATGGTTGAAGATAGAAATATTGGCTAGAGCAGGATTTGAACTAACGACCTCCGGTTTAAAGTCATTACCTTACATCTTCCTAGCCATCTGAATAGAGACTGTGTTTTCTTTCCTTTTAACACGGCAACCCAAAACTTCTTTCAATCCTTGACGGAACTTCTTGTACTTAAATTCATAGATGACTGGGTTTATTACGGAATTCAAATAGAACAAACAATTGGTAATCTCAAAGACTAATTGAGCCGTATCTGAGCTACAGAAAGGCACTAAACTAAACTCAAGTTCATTATTTGGGCAAATCAGGTCCAATAAGTAAGCTGGAGTCCATAGGATAATGAGGGCGCCGAGCACCATCTTAAGCAAGCTTACTAAGCGTTGCCTAGCAACCAGGAGACTCAAAGCGGCTTGTTTGACATGTTGTTGCTTCAAGTATTCAGCTTGTTTGCTTAACGTTGCTTGAATCTTAAAGTATGCCCAACACATGAATACAATTGGGATCAAGTAATGTGTAAGAAATAAGACCAAGCTGTGGACTATTTGAAGTAAGGGATGATAATAAGAGATATCTCGACAAGCCTGATTGGGATTAGGGCTAGCTCCAATTGTAAAAAGGAATGGAAGAGAAATAACTATTGACCCTACCCACACCAAAGCAAGAAGAACCTTTATCCGTTTCTTGGTTAACTTTCTTGGATACTGAAGTGGTTGAACTATACCAATATATTTTTCTAATGTAACTAAACATAGACTGTATCCTGTACAAAAGCAGCAACTCCAAACTAAAAAGTAGCTGACCAAAATTCTACAGTACAAGTCTTTTCCCAAAGAACTTTGTGGTACAAAATGAATAATTACACATCTTTTGTTTGCAACAAGGTAATGAAGGCAAGCAGCAATGCAAGATACAGTATCAGCAACAGCCAAATTGACCAGTAAATAGTTTGTGATATTATGCAGAAATTTGACTCTAAGAATTACAACACAGACCAAGATATTGCCAAGTACACCACAGAATCCAAGTACAATCATTACATAACATACTACCTTAATAGCATCAGAGTCCTTATTGTCATTGGTTGTTGGTGTAGTAGAATTCATCTCGGATGCATTCATCTTGTTTAATAATACTTCAAGCTAGAGTTACTTCAGTTCTTTTTCTTTCTGACAAATGTTTTTAAATGTCAGTTTTTCCTCTTGTGAAGGTCCACTTTGCTGAAGACCTTTGTACTTGCACTTGTACTTCTTGGACTTATTTAATACCATAACCTTGTTGAAGGTCGTAGGGGCACCACAGCTGGTTTATTGACGATTGTGCACTATCCAATGCGGTCCTCCGTTAATCTCTGCAAGGTGTTGATTGTCAGGCCCGTCCACTCCTGGATGTTGTCTTCCAATCGTTTCCTTTGCCTTTCTGAAGACTTTTCCAAGGATTAAAGATGTGTTTATCTTGAATAAGGTTGTGCGTAGCACAGTGTAATCATTTCAATGTTGAACTTCAAGATGTTGTTTTCTCACGTTGTCTCAACTTGCATACTGATCGAAACATCGAGTTGAAACTAACAGTTCTTTTCAGAACCGCCCAAACTCATTAGAGATAGTCATTACATGGTGTTACCGCAAACCTTTCCATATTGTTTTTCCACCATGCAAGGTTTCAAATGTTACTTAACTTTCTTGCTCTGGGTGTTAATATGTAATAGTTTCCTCAAGTCCAGCCAAGTTGCAGTTGCCAAGAAGAGTCTCGTATTCTGAGCATTCATAAACCTACAGTACTGCAACTCAAGAACCCACTTCTTAAAGTTTGCCTTTCTTTTTACTATGGAGAAGAGTTGCTCTATCCATCTAGAAAATGTTGAATCTCATCTGATGATCACCCTGAATAATCTTAGATTTTAGAATCAAAGATTGTCAATTTCTGTATTAACGTTGCTGGAGTAACAGTTTGAAGCAAATCAAACTCTTGAGTTTATCAAAGCCATGCCATCATTTACAATCCAGTTGTTTGTTAGCTGATGACCATCCTTAACTCTCGTATAAACAGAGATGATCAATTTGCTCGTTTGATGTAAATTAATGACTGTGTTTTTGTGTGTATTGAAGCTTGTAGATGGTTGAATCCCGATTGCATCTTAATAACAATGATCCACCAACCAATCTCTTTGTTCACTGAGTAGAGTCAATTCTTTACTGACATAAATGCAGTGATGAAAAAGGTGCATGTTCAGTTAATTGCAAATATATTAGTTTTTGATCTCAACTTGTCAATTAAAATAGTTTATTAGGGAACTAGAGGGTTAATATTCCGTGATTTGAAGTCAGTAAGAGATTAAAAACATCACTCAAGTATTAGGGTTGAGTTGCTTATTATAGATGTAAGTGTCGTGGCCGAGCAGTGAAGAACACCAAATTCAAACTCTGGTGTTTCTGATCAGCAGTGTGTTGGTTCCAATCCCCAGCCGTTACACTTGTGTCCTTAAGTAAGACACTAAAACATTGCTTCGTCCTTCGGATGGACCGAAAACTGTTGGTCCCATGTGTTGTGTAAGGCATGTGAAAGAACCCAGTGCACTTACCTAAAAGAGAAGGGGTTCGCCACTGTGTTCCTTGCTGTGGCTTATGAAAGTGCCATAGCACCTTGTAAACCCTTAAAGTGCCATAGCACCTTGTAAACCCTTAAAGTGCCATAGCACCTTGTAAACCCTTAAAGTGCCATAGCACCTTGTAAACCCTTAAAGTGCCATAGCACCTTGTAAACCCTTAAAGTGCCATAGCACCTTGTAAACCCTTAAAGTGCCATAGCACCTTGTAAACCCTTAAAGTGCCACAGCACCTTGTAAACCCTTAAAGTGCCACAGCACCTTGTAAACCCTTAAAGTGCCATAGCACCTTGTAAACCCTTAAAGTGCCATAGCACCTTGTAAACCCTTTAAGTGCCACAGCACCTTGTAAACCCTTAAAGTGCCATAGCACCTTGTAAACCCTTAAAGTGCCACAGCACCTTGTAAACCCTTAAAGTGCCATAGCACCTTGTAAACCCTTAAAGTGCCATAGCACCTTGTAAACCCTTTAAGTGCCACAGCACCTTGTAAACCCTTAAAGTGCCATAGCACCTTGTTAACCCTTAAAGTGCCACAGCACCTTGTAAACCCTTAAAGTGCCACAGCACCTTGTAAACCTTTAAAGTGCCACAGCACCTTGTAAACCCTTAAAGTGCCATAGCACCTTGTAAACCCTTAAAAGGTGCTACATTATGGGTTTCAGAATTCATAACTCAATAACCTATTTTTCTGTATCATTGTATAAAAGGCCTTGAGTACCTTGTTGGTAGATACGTGCGCCATATAGGACTACAATATTATTATTAATATTTATAGTACCCCCAAATAGTGACACAATAACTGTTTCCTGTCAGCAAATGATCTAATGGACCTTTAATTGTTGTTTTTATTAACAGCATCTGATGTTGACAAGAATCTGATTTTATATCACTACCATCCAGGAGGTAAGAATTACTCTTTATTAATAACAGTTTCTAGCAGGCATGATATTTAGTCTGATTTCTGGGGGGGGGGGGGGTTGCCCTTGGAAAAATTAGGGAAAAAATTTATTACACAGCCTTTTAATTCTGTTAAAGCCTAACCATATCTGTCTTAACCTCCCCGCCCAGAAAACTTCAAGTGGGTAAGAATATTGGTGGTGATTGGTTCTTAATCTATTATTTGTGTTGTTCATTTATTTTGTAGCTCGTGAGAGTTGTGGTGGAACTCGGCTCTTACGTAGAGCAGATATTAATATTGGCAGCCATGTTAATACCTTTGTGCGTGTTCGATGTAAGTTGAGTGATCCTGCATCTAGTAAACCAATCTCAGGTCCAGCTGAACGTAGACACACTGTTATATATGGTAAGTATCTTTCTCTAAGCAGGTATACTCTGATGGTGAGTCGTGGTCAAGTCAAGTACCTTGGACTTAAGCTGTGACGTTTCTGATCAGCAGAGTGTGGGTTTGAGTGCTGGTCTTGATACTTGTGCCTTTAAACAAGACAGTTAACCGATATTGCCTTGTCCGGTAGATGGAACATAAAGCTGCTGTCTAGGCTGTAGCACCTTGCAAACCCTTATTACGTGCTGAATAAAGGGGTCTCATACTAAATAATTAAGGGGTTTGAGACATCCGTAGATGAAGCACGATTTATTGTAAGAACTAGTTATTTTCCTTGAGTTGAGTTTCTAACAGTTTAACTTTTCTACCAAGTCAGCGTTATTCAAATTCTGATTTAATTTTCTCCTACTACATTCAAACTGTTGTTTGAAGTCTTGACTTTGATTTCTTTTGCCTGATGTTTCTACCCTAGTTTTTTGTGTGGCCTTCGTGAAAAACTCTGCTAGGGTCGCACTTCAGGCAATTTACTTTGGTCATGTTGGTTGTGCATTTATAACATAGGTCCTTTTGACTAATTCTAGTTTCTTATTCGATTTCTTTTCTATGACAGCATCTTTAGATGGTAGTCTTGGTCTGCTGCTTCCAATGACAGAGAAAGTCTACAGACGTCTTCTTATGTTGCAAAATGCTTTGACTACTAGTGTCATGCATATGGGAGGACTCAACCCTAGATCACACAGGTAGTCAAGTCTTAGAAATCTTCGTATGAATTCCCTTTCTTTAAAAGGGAACTAGACTGATGGTAATAGATGTTATTTTAAAGAAGATGTTTTGTTTTGACTCTTACACACCATGTTTATTAAGCACTATGTACTCAGTACATTCCAGAGTTCTGTGTAGAAATCAAAATCAACAGGCAAGAAGCAAATCACTCAGGTTGGATTCAAACTCATGACCTTAGGATGGGACTGCCTCTAGCCACTGGGCATTAATGGTTTAGTGATGTGACATCTGCTTGAGCAATGTAAAGGCTGTGGGTGTGAATCTTACCTGAGTGATTTGCCTGTGGATTATTCACAGAGCTCAGGGATGTACCGAGTATACAGTGTGCTTAATACACTTTGGTGTTAGGGTAAAAACAAAACCTATACAATGATTGCGCTGTACAAATGACTGATGATTGATTGATCTGTCTTTTAGAAGGTCAAAACTACATGCGGACAAACTGTTTTCTTGCCTGTCTTTCACCTCTATGGACCCTTGTTTAATTCCCAGGCAGAGTCTTGCATATGGATTGGGTTTTCAGTCCCTACCTGGCTATAAGGCTTTTGAAACTCTTCATGGTCATATTTTGGTAATGAGAAATTTCAGACTTTTATTTGAATTCAGACTTTTTAAAGTCCTGCCTATTGAACAAAACTGTACTTTTCTCAAATTTGAATAAATTAGGTTCTTTGATGAACATCTCTACCACCGAGGATATCGCTTTCAAAAGCTCCTTGGAATCTCTTATTCTAGGGTCTGGAAGTGACATGATTGTAGCCATAGTCACAACCCAAACAACTGCAGTTTCCCATGGAGTCATATTTGGATTTTGTATTATTTGATTCTTTTATTTCTTAGGCATATTGTATCCCATCAACGTATGCTGAGTAACCCACATCGTAATATTCTAGATGGAGACCTCCTGTATCGATATACCTACCTCAGTGTAGTAGAGAAGAATGAATTGGCTAAGAAGATTGGTACCACAGTAGATCAGGTAAGATACGTTTCGTCTTAGATGAGTTTTTAGTCTGTTATTGAGTCTTTAGTCTGTTATTGAGTCTTTAGTCTGTTATTGAGTCTTTAGTCTGTTATTGAGTCTTTAGTCTGTTATTGAGTCTTTAGTCTGTTATTGAGTCTTTAGTCTGTTATCGAGTCTTTAGTCTGTTATTGAGTTTTTAGTCTGTTATTAAGTCTTTAGTCTGTTATTGAGTCTTTAGTCTGTTATTGAGTCTTTAGTCTATTATTGAGTCTTTAGTCTGTTATTGAGTCTTTAGTCTGTTATTGAGTCTTTAGTCTGTTATTGAGTCTTTAGTCTGTTATTGAGTCTTTAACCACTAGACCACCGAGCTAGCCCAGTGGTTAGAGGTAGTTTAAAACCTAAATATTAGCAGCAGGACACTATTAAGTATATAAGTATATGGCAACTTTTGAGACTTTTACTAGCTATGTGTTAAATAAGTTGTTCGTATAACCACCCCCATGGTATAATTCTCTAATTGATTTAGAAACTTTTTACTAGCTAAGTGTGTTTCCATTTTATATCAGTTGTGTGTATAACCAACTCTTTGGTATAATTCTCTTATTGATTTAGAAACTTTTACTAGCTAAGTGTGTTTCCATTTTATATCAGTCGTGTGTATAACCAACTCTATGGTATAATTCTCTTATTGATTTAGAAACTTTTTACTAGCTAAGTGTGTTTCCATTTTATATCAGTTGTGTGTATAACCAACTCTTTGGTATAATTCTCTTATTGATTTAGAAACTTTTACTAGCTAAGTGTGTTTCCATTTTATATCAGTCGTGTGTATAACCAACTCTATGGTATAATTCTCTTATTGATTTAGAAACTTTTACTAGCTAAGTGTGTTTCCATTTTATATCAGTCGTGTGTATAACCAACTCTATGGTATAATTCTCTTATTGATTTAGAAACTTTTACTAGCTAAGTGTATTTCCATTTTATATCATTCGTGTGTATAACCACCCCTATGGTATAATTCTCTTATTGATTTAGAAACTTTTACTAGCTAAGTGTGTTTCCATTTTATATCAGTCGTGTGTATAACCACCTCTATGGTATAATTCTCTCCTCAGATCATGGATGACTTGATGGATGTAGAGAGATTAACAACACATTTCTAAGATGACATCCTTGAGACTAAAGTCTTCACATTCCAAGACATGTTGATATTTGATGCTTTAATACTGGAGCGATTTACTTCTACCACACAGCTTCAGTTGACATCGATGTCAATGCCAGGATTAGTTCTAGATTCAGTAGACATTTAAGAATGAAAACTTGTACTAAAAATCACTTGTCATACTATATAAATCGTATGATTTGGCCCGACTTCATAGAGTTGCTTAAGCAGAAAGTATTGCTTAACAATGTTCTGCTGTCGTAGCAGGAATGAGCAGGATACCAGTAACAAATGCTACATGGGACATGGTAGTTTGGCTGGTAATGTTATTAACGTTATGTGCTTAAGGGCAGTGGACACTATTTGTAATTACTTAAAATAATTATTATCATAAATACTTTCTTGATTACGAGTAATGGGGAGAGGTTGATAGTATAAAATATTGTGACAAACGGCTCCCTCTGAAGTGACGTAGTTTTCAAGAAAGAAGTAATTTTCCACGAATTTGATTTCGAGACCTCAGATTTAGAATTTGAGGTCTCAAAATCAAGCATCTGAAAGCACACAACTTCGTGTGACCATGGTGCGACAAGGGTGTTTTTTTCTTTCATTAATATCTTGCAACTTCAACGACCGATTGACCTCATATTTTTACAGGTTTGTTATTTTATGCATATGTTGAGATACACCAACTGTGAAGACTAGTCTTTGACAATTACCAATAGTGTCCAGTGTCTTTAACCCTATACACCAACTGTGAAGACTAGTCTTTGACAATTACCAATAGTGTCCAGTGTCTTTAACCCTATACACCAACTGTGGAGACTAGTCTTTGACAATTACCAATAGTGTCCAGTGTCTTTAACCCTATACACCAACTGTGAAGACTAGTCTTTGACAATTACCAATAGTGTCCAGTGTCTTTAACCCTATACACCAACTGTGAAGACTAGTCTTTGACAATTACCAATAGTGTCCAGTGTCTTTAACCCTATACACCAACTGTGAAGACTAGTCTTTGACAATTACCAATAGTGTCCAGTGTCTTTAACCCTATACACCAACTGTGAAGACTAGTCTTTGACAATTACCAATAGTGTCCAGTGTCTTTAACCCTATACACCAACTGTGAAGACTAGTCTTTGACAATTACAAATAGTGTCCAGTGTCTTTAACCCTATACACCAACTGTGAAGACTAGTCTTTGACAATTACCAATAGCGTCCAGTGTCTTTAACCCTATACACCAACTGTGAAGACTAGTCTTTGACAATTACCAATAGTGTCCAGTGTCTTTAAGCACAGGCTTATAAATCATCTTTGAGAGGGCAAGGCCATTTTTATTGTGAAGAAGTGTAATGGGAAGCATTTTAAAAGTCTATGGATAACCTATGAAGAGGCACCGAGGAAAAGACCAGGGCAATGTACATTGTAGACCAAGCCTGTAAAACAAGGCATGTTAAGCAGCTTTATGAAGAGGGAATAACAAGTCATCTTTCCATTCACTTTGTATCATCAAAAAAAGTTGCAAGTTTTGTGCTGGGATGCAGAGATTGGATTGTGAGGACCTTTGATATTTACTTGGAGACCATTTCATTATTTTTCAGCCTTTTTTTTAACTTTCCAAGAGTAGCCTTCTTAATGTCATATTTTGTTTACTGATGTGGAAAAGAATTCACATGTACATTTGTAACAAAATGCTTTTAAACTTTCCAAAAAAGTGTTTATACTAAGTACAATTGGGTACATTCGGATATTAAGTAGTTTGTACAAATTGCTTAAAAAATGTACATCAAATATTTACAAAATGGCCACAAAGCCTGGATTTGGCATGTCTAAATGGAAGAAAGTATAAGAGCTTGCATTTCATGGAGATTGCACTGACGATTGTTGTCAACTTTTGATATGAAGGAGAAAGGAGGCACATCTCAAAACCAGTAAAGCTGCTTGTTGTGTTGAACCCATCTATTGAACCCTATTCAATGTACCAAGTGAAATTTCAGTTCAAAGGTCTAACAAACGAGGCTTATGTTGACATACATGCATGTGGTAGTTTAGTTACAAAACACTTTTATTATTGTTTGTTCATTTAGTCAATGACCTTACAGATTGAAATGACGGCATTGTTAAATCACCTCAACTGGGTTTTGTTAATGTTACAATTTTTAGTAATGATTGTGTTATTATTTTGATAAAGTATTTGTCATCTGCTGTCAGCAGGTTACAATAATTTCAATTGTACAATTTCAATTTGTTTCCATTAACATCATGTTTCTTTCTTTTGAAGATTAAAAGATACTATTTCTCAAATGTAATTAGTAGACTGTAGTTTTTATTTTGTGTAGTTGTAACACTTTCACTTCTACACCCAGGCCCCACACTTTCCTCTTTTCAAGCAGTTTTTTCAGTTGTGTCTAAATGAGAAACTGCTTTAAAAAGTCTTACTATTGACAAGAATTCCTGATGGACGCAAGATAGTTCTTTGTTGAAATGCCTGGGTGGATTGCTGTTGTAGAGATGAAGCCTGCTGTACATTGTACATGTATTTGGTGTGATCTTAAAACTCTTTGCTGGTATCCTTGGTTGACACGAAGCCTGTTGCAATGCATTGTAATCTTTCCATTATTTCTTAACATCCTCATCATTAGTCTTAATTGTATCTTTATCTTGTTTGATCATTCTTGCATCATGTGGTAAAAGATTTGGGATTCCATCAGTGATCTTATATGCTACTCCTAACTCGTCATTTATCAGCTCAGATGTTGCCTCATCATACCTGCATGTAAGCAAATTAAAAACAATTGAATGAAATTAAGTTTCGTTCCCCAAGATGCTATCAGAACAAATAGATTAACATCAAACTTTGCAAGTCAAGAAAGGCCAATTTCATAGCGCATTATGTACTTAATGATTTCTTTATTAACAATTTGTGTTTCACAGGTTGGACAAGAAAATTAGGCATAAGCTTGCTGCGCATTCACCATGAATTTGCATAAGCACTGTAAGTTTAGGATGCCTTTTCCTGTACTTAATGGTGGTAGATGGGTAGACCCAGTAACGGGGGTGCTGTATTCCTTTTTCGAAATTTTGACATTATCGGTATGACCGATAATGATCGGTATGACCGATGTCAAAATTTTGAAAAAGGAATACATACAGCGCCCCAGTTACTGGGTCTATTAGATTGGTACCAATTTCTCAATTTCAAGTTAAACAAATATAAGGTTAGTAAAGTAAAGTCCAACATCCAAATCAAATAAATAAAACCCTTGTATTGTTAATTGGAAGTAGATGTTTAGAAAGTGCCGGATACGGACATTTTTATTCAGTGGCACAATCATCCTGATCATTCAAAATTCATATGAATCATCATAAAATTCATACATAGACATGAAATAATAGCTGCCCAACATAAAACACACCATTTTACATAGTCTAGCACATGCCTGGGCATGGGATAATTACCATGAAGGTCTACCTCCATGACAGACGTAATAAAAACCACATGTTCTCAGTTTCGTAACACGCACATAATTATATCCGTTTGCGTGTGCTACGTGTGTTACGTCATGTATGTGTGACTGATGTGGTGCGTACAGTATAGTGTGTGATTGAAAATTACCTTAATGGAGACTTGGATAATGGACAAGCTATGGTGTCTAAAATACTTTCATCAAATCCCTTTGATCCACAAGCACTTGCAGATCGATGAAATTGTTTGACACGTGTATATGCTGAACTAGAACTTGCAAACTTGTTGAAAATGTATTGAGAGCGTTCCGAGAAAAGTAGTCTCACGGGCGCCGCCATTTTGAACCTCTTTCATAAATTATATTGTGTACGCTTATATAATAGCATAAAAACAATACTTTTTCAATAAATTTTTCTTATTTGAGTACGAATAAAACACAAAAATATGCAACATTTATTTAAACTAACTAAGATAATTATATGATTATTCATAAGAAAAACAAACGGGCTTGACAGACTTTTACATCACAGAAAGGATTTTGACAAGTCTAGTTTTTACTAAAATACAGAATGGCGGTGGAGGCGGACGAAGATTATCTTCGACAGCTCGCAGTTTTACATTCGTATTATATTCTTGGTAAGCTTAGAAACTAAACAGTAAATTTATATCATTGGGAAGGATTTGGGAATACTTGATGTGCGTATATGGAGGGAGGAATCGCCAGGTACCTCCATGACTTTGGTTTTTACTAGTTGTTTACGTTGATAGAGAACCATCACACTATTTATTTGGCTGGCCAATTTAAATAACTTATAAACTAACTACTATCCAAAACCATAAATAAACTAACAAAGTAAAAGTTAGTATTTCTACCTCCGTAATGGTTAAAAACCAGAAAAATCATCCTTAGAGTAAAGTACAGAAAACTTAATTTAACATTCAAAAGGGATTCAATGAGGTCCACCAATAAGAACCAATGACAATAGTGTAATGAACCCACAGGATGGCAATTGAATTTAGCTGACGATGCTCTGCCAGACAATGGGATGCTCCACGGACACTTCTAGGCTCCCCGTGAGGAGCTTTATAGTTTCTAGAAGTACTCCACAGGCAAAGAAGGAGTTCCGCTTCCAATCAGGAAACTAATTGTAATTGACTCTGTGATTGGATAAATAACAGTGCACTAGGCGTTCGTTGACAGGTTAAACAAGAAACCCATGTACTACAATATACTGAATCCATTTTATTTAATCTGTTATTTATTTCCTGATTGTAGTTAAAGAACAGCTGTTGGAGCATCAGAGTGCAACTATAGGTCTATACCCAAGCAACCCTGGAAACACCAAGAGAGCTCATATTGCCCATGTTAGAGACAGTATCTACTGCGCTGTAGCAACATGGAGCTTGGCTTTAGCTTACAGGTAGGTTAGGACCTCTAGACTTTGAGTACTAAGATGTCACTGGACTAGGTTCTATACCCAAGCAACCCAGGAAACACCAAGAGAGCTCATATTGCCCATGTTAGAGACAGTATGTACTGTGCTGTACCAACATGGAGCTTGGCTTTAGCTTACAGGTAGGTTAGGACCTCTAGACTTTGAGTACTAAGATGTCACTGGACTAGGGTCTATACCCAAGCAACCCTGGAAACACCAAGAGAGCTCATATTGCCCATGTTAGAGACAGTATCTACTGCGCTGTGGCAACATGGAGCTTGGCTTTAGCTTACAGGTAGGTTAGGACCTCTAGACTTTGAGTACTAAGATGTCACTGGACTAGGGTCTATACCCAAGCAACCCTGGAAACACCAAGAGAGCTCATATTGCCCATGTTAGAGACAGTATCTACTGCGCTGTGGCAACATGGAGCTTGGCTTTAGCTTACAGGTAGGTTAGGACCTCTAGACTTTGAGTACTAAGACGTCACTGGACTAGGGTATATACCCAGGCAACCCTGGAAACATCAAGAGAGCTCATATTATTGCCCATGTTAGAGACAATATCTACTGTGCTGTAGCAACATGGAGCTTGGCTTTAGCTTACAGGTAGGTTAGGACCTCTAGACTTTGAGTACTAAGATGTCACTGGACTAGGTTTTATACCCTGGCAACGCTGGAAACACCAAGAGAGCTCATATTGCCCATGTTAGAGACAGTATGTACTGTGCTGTACCAACATGGATCTTGGCTTTAGCTTACAGGTAGGTTAGGACCTCTAGACTTTGAGTACTAAGATGTCACTGGACTAGGGTCTGTACCCAGGCAACCCTGGAAACACCAAGAGAGCTCATATTGCCCATGTTAGAGACAACATCTACATTAAAATGCATCTTAAGTCTGTTGTATTTTATTCTTCAGGAAAATTGACAATGATCATGGACGTACTTATGAGTTGGAGCAGAGTTCAGTGAAATGTATGAGAGGTATTTTATACTGCTACCTCCGACAAGCAGATAAGGTCAGAGAAGTGGTAGTTAATTAAACAACAAATTCTTGTCCTCCGACACTATCTCACATCCGTCAGCCATGTTTAAACAATTTTGTGTGTAACATGTTCTTTATGCGGCATAGGGCCTGTATGCATGATGTTTTTTTGTTGTTTTTTTTTTCATTTTATTTTTTAAGCATTATCGTCAAAATTTGTTTAGAGAATGATTGTGTTAAATTTTGTTTTCTTTGAAAAGCAGGCCAATCATTTATATATTTGAAACAAGAGAAGGGTGTGGCAAGTTTAAATGTCTCCATGTGATGAGAAAGTTCTTACTAGAATAGATTTGTTGATAAAGAGAACTGGTCTGAACTATGTACAATGTACATTCTAAATTAAGATAGAAACATTTAGGTTCAAACTAAATGGAATGTATTCTTGATATCTTGAAATAAATCTGTGTCTTAACCTCTATTTCAGTTGGAGAAATTCAAGTATTCTCAATGTGAGGAGAATGCATTGGATTGTCGTTATGACATGGTGAGAGGAGATACATTGCCTGATAGTTACCATCATCTACAGATTGACATCGTCTCGTTATATCTCTTATATCTGGTACAGATGATCTCATCAGGCTTACAGGTCAGAATGCTTCTTTATTGCTCTCTTTCAATTACATTATTTTCTTTGCTCATTAATTTTATTGATTCTGGGTGTTAAGCCAAGAACTATGAGAAAAAAACCGATCTTAATTACTGTAGAATACAAAGAAGAAAGTTTTTTATGTTTTAGATGTGGGAGGAAACCCCAAACAAGTATTTAAGGGAAAACCCACGCAGTCAGGTAGGGACTGAAACCAAGTCCATGTAGTGCCCACCAGTGATATTTAAACCGAGGTACCAGAGGTGGAAGGCAAGGAAAGATACCACCACACCAACCTGACCGCCCAACTTAGCTTATCAACAATTTTGGCAAAACATTTTCATATCTTCTTGCCAGTTGAATATTTTGTATTCTTGCACTTTATGTCGAGTTTGATCCTTTATACTGATTTGAATGTCTCTGTAGATCATATGGACCCTGGATGAGGTCAGCTTTGTGCAGAATCTTGTATTCTACGTTGAGTTTGATCCTTTATACTGATTTGAATGTCTCTGTAGATCATATGGACCCTGGATGAGGTCAGCTTTGTGCAGAATCTTGTATTCTACGTTGAGTTTGATCCTTTATACTGATTTGAATGTCTCTGTAGATCATATGGACCCTGGATGAGGTCAGCTTTGTGCAGAATCTTGTATTCTACGTTGAGTTTGATCCTTTATACTGATTTGAATGTCTCTGTAGATCATATGGAACCTGGATGAGGTCAGCTTTGTGCAGAATCTTGTATTCTATGTCGAGTTTGATCCTTTATACTGATTTGAATGTCTCTGTAGATCATATGGACCCTGGATGAGGTCAGCTTTGTGCAGAATCTTGTATTCTACGTAGAGAGAGCCTACAGAATACCAGATTATGGAATGTGGGAGAGAGGTAGTAAATACAACACAGGCAAATGTGAACTTAATGCAAGGTAGGTATTAGCTTAGTACTGTTGGTATATGGGTGTCACATGTGTTATTGAAAATAGTTCCAGATGCTTGTTCTGTTGCAACCTTGTTTATTGCAACCTTGAAGATCAGGCATTTTCAAAATATGTTTGATCATGCCCAATACCTTGTCATCATGCCCAAGACCTTGTCATGAGACAGTTATATTTGCAACATTGAGACAACCTACTCAACTTGGTTTCCCTCCACTTCACACAGAAAGATCACTTTGGTTGGGCAAGATAAAGTGTTTTTATAGTGTCTTGCTTGTTTGTATAAATTATTCATAAGTTGAAATGTGAATGGTTTCTCTCCTTGAGATTGCTTAGAACTAGTTGACTGTACATTGCAAATAGACCGTCCCTTGAAGGATATGACTTAACTTGGGTACAAAACATCCATCTGTTGTGTCATCAGAATCACCCTTAATCAAGACACTTAACTTAATCTCTGGTTCGGATGTAGTGCAAAGAAAGATTCCTTGAAATGATTTAAATAGTGAGAAGGTCCTCCCTAGTGTTTCTGGTTCATTTATAGCAAGCAGCCATGTTTTTCTACCAAGTGACTGCCTCTCATACACCGCTGTTCAGAGCTCTACATCGAGTGCCAATTAGTTTTGCGCATGCGCGAGATTTTCAGAAAGTCCAACATGAGATGAATTATTCATAGCAGTGACCCCATCGCTGTTTTGTGCATGTTTCTATGACTTTAACAGCGAGACCGAATGACGTCAACGATGAGTTTTGTTAGACTGTTGTGAGTAAAATTGAATTTCCCTGATATTAAAACAATGTTTGTTGTAGAGGAAAATTATTATTTTATCAAATTATTCCGTTTATATAGCAGCAAACCCTCTCTGGAATTATCAAAATCAGTGGGATTCCACCGACGTTTTTCTGACGCGGCCTACATGTTTCACATACAAACTTAACAAACGCATACACTGCACAATGTTTATACAATGTGCACACGTCACAAAAAGCGCAATTGCCCAATGCTTGTGTACATTACCCTTGATAAAAATTCTTCACCAGAACGTCGTCATGTGTTACAAAAATAAACAGGGAATTGTTTTCAAAGGGTTTGCTTTCTCAATTTTGAGTGGAAAACATCAGTTGTTATATATTTCTTACGTGTGAGGTCTATTTCTCAACAAGAAAATTCACATTACGTAGATTTTGAAGGATCAATTCGACTCAAAATCCGACCATCGCAACTAACTTCATTGCATATTCATGTTTAGTTTTCCATCTTGGCTTTTAATTGGTCAAAAATCGCGATGACCCCAGATCGTTTTCAACGGTTGAAAGGCTATGTTTTGTTTACGATTTTGACTCAAGCGGGCGCTCGTCAACAATTTCCCACATGCGCAAAACTAACTGTCAGCGAGTAAGCAGCGGTGCATACATTATGACTAGTAAAAGAAGTTAACTCTTTTTGTTTTTGTCTTTCCTCTCTGTTTTTCAATATTTTAAAAGGATTTTCTTGGGGTTTTTTGTATGTAGTGTTAGTAAAAAAAATGTTGGGTGCTTAAAGGATTTGGGTACTTTTTGTAACACAAAACACAATGTCCACAGATTTACATTAAACTTACACCGTTTGAAGATAATGATAGTATAAAGCGTACCTTAAAATATTAGTTGCTGAGGTGCTGTTGTTTTTGAGAAATGAGTAAAACAATGTCATGAAAATACGTTTTTACATGCTGAAATAATTTTCGTCTCATGACTACTGAGACGAAAATTATTTTCATGACAGTGTTTTACTCATTTCTCAAAAACTACAGCACCTCAGCAAGTAACATTTTCAGGGAAGCTTTCTACTATCATTATCTTCAAACTGTGTAAGTTTAGTGTAAATCTGTGGACATTGTGGTTTTTTGTCCTACAAAAAGTACATAGACCCTTTAACTGAATAACAAATAAATCAAAAAAGAAAAACGCGTGAACTAAATGTTCTGCTACCATCCACAGTTCCATCGGCATGGCAATAGCAGCTTTAGAAGCCAGTAATGGTTTCAATCTATTTGGACGTGAAGGAACGTCATGGTCGATACTCTATGTAGACCCTGACGCACATGGACGGAATCGAACCATTCTACAAAGTCTATTACCAAGGGAAAGTAGTTCAAAGGTCAGTAGATTGTCTTAAAGTTTCAGCTACATTGCTTCAAATGTTTTGGGGTGAAACAATTATCTAAACCTAATACACATGTACTTTGAAGGGCATCCTTTCTTAGAATAGTTAAACTATCAACAACTGCTTATCAAGCAAGTTTTATGATCAAGCAAGCAAGACTTGACCAACCTATGCTAATTAATTAATTAATATCAAAGTTTTACATAGCTTACGTATCTACCAAACAAAGTACTCAAGGCGCTGAG
Source organism: Asterias rubens (assembly GCF_902459465.1). Classification (NCBI taxonomy): domain Eukaryota; kingdom Metazoa; phylum Echinodermata; class Asteroidea; order Forcipulatida; family Asteriidae; genus Asterias; species Asterias rubens. Next base: position 17,834,077 of record NC_047065.1, on the reverse strand, counting down.
TATAATACAATTGGTCTTTTCTGATAATCTAACAATAATTATATTTGCATCATGTTTTCCAGTAAAATTTAAGATAACAAGATATGGCGCCTTGTCAAAACCTCCAAGCCGTTCCATTCCGCGTGCATTCTGCGGGAGTCCGCGGATTTTTGTAACAAAAGAACCCGTAGCAACCGGGCATGTCCACGGCCACGACGGCTCATTTACATGTCAATAAACATGAATATTCCGGGGGCTCCGCGGAGCGACCGGTCGGCCATTGTAAGGTCCAGCTTATGAGCTGACCGGCGGAACCGCGGAGGAACGTAGGTGGTTAACAATGGTTTTACCTTAATTTGCAGATTAAAAAGCAAAGTAAGGGTGGATGTGTAACTAAAATCCATTTCCTCCAATGTGTGATTTTTAAGACTTGGTTGGGCCTACATAACCAAAACATGAATTTTAAAAATGGTTGTCTTTATTCCCGGATTCGACTGACAAAAGTTCCAGGCTATGTGCAAACTCCGTTCCAAGTGGGTCAGAGTATCCAGGGGACAATTTTAACTGTTCGTTCTTACTTTCCAAGCGGAAAACATTAGTTTCTTATTTATAAAATCCCAAGTCACCGTCACCAATAAACAAATCTACACACCTGTGCGAGTGTGTCTCCATGTCAAAACAACCAGATAGTCTGGTTTGTCCAATGTCTGGGGGGGGGGGGAAGCCACAGTTTCAGAGACCGGTGTTTCTATTGGCTGTTGAATTTACATATAGCGCGTAACGAATGTTTTCATTGGTCGATTTTGCCTACTGCCAGAGCAGCATATTGTATTCAACATCATGGAAGAAAACGTTGAATAGTCGCGGCGGCGGTGATTTCTTATTAATTTAGCATCGTTTTTCTTGCGGGAAAATCGATTAAATGTGAATGGTTTCAAGTTAAAAATCGATATTTTTGTATCAAGCATAAATGTTGCAAATTATGCTTCGCAAATTGGATCGCAACATTTGCGATGCACTTTTTACAATTGCATAGCAAATCATCAAAATTGCATCACAAATTGCGATGTGATACAGGCGAAATCGTTCCCTGATTATCACAAGCGCTGGATGGTGTAATTGTCTTGTCGGTGCGGCCTGTTCGCTTCCAGGAGGATGTTATTCATGAGTAGAAAATGTATTGTTCTGGAAGAGCACGGCCGGTCCGCGTCCAAGCCGCTGATATTCATGACCTGAAAATACAACTTGTTTATTCATGAGACTTATTGTTATACTAACAATAGCGCCCGGCAAGGATAGCTCATTAACTTTGCCACGCTTCAACGCACATGGCCGTTCTTCTGCAGACTGTCCGAGGTCCTTAGCAACGGCGGTATTTGCTGTCCAGTCCGCAGACTGTCAGCGGAGGAACGCCCGGGAGGTTTTGACAAGGGGCCTAAAGAAAATGTGCCATCTTTATGACAGTCTTGTAGTACCTTATTTTTAATACCTCACAGGTGAAGAAAAACATCATATAGTGTGGAAATTTCACAAGTTTAGTATTTTATGTTTATTGACAACTAGAATGAAGGAATTAATAAATGAAGAATTATCTTTCTAATAATTATAACATTTCCTCTGTGATTTAGAACACGGATGCCTCACTGATTCCAGCCATTAGTTTCCCAGCTTTTGCCATCAAAGATGAAGCTCTTAGAAACAGGACCTTTGAAAAAATCATCCGCAAGTTGAAGGGGAAATATGGTTTCAGACGATTCTTGAGAGATGGTTATGGAACGCTGCTTGAAGATACAAACAGGAAATACTATAAACCAGCAGAAATCAAGGTTAGATCAATAATAGCAATCTGAATCAGAATTAATAAAAATAAAATGTAAACTAATTTTGGTTTTACCATTACACCGATGTGTGTTAGCACTGGTTACAAAATGTAAAAGGATTGTATCTATCAACCCAAGTACCATTTCCAACCCTTCAAAATTAAACTTCTTTGTTTAATTCTGTTGGACTGAGGACTGCACTAGTTGGATTGAGGACTGATCTGGTATTATGCTTTATATGCGATCAGGCATACCACCATAATCAGAGTCCAACAGTTTGGATGTTGAGTTACTGAATGGTAATTGAGGATGTATCTGGTAATATGCTTTATATTGGATGAGGCATACCTCCATAATTAGAGTCCAACAGTTTGGGTGTTGAGTTACTGAATGGTGTTGGATTGAGGACTTATCTGGTAATATGCTTAATATGGGATGAGGCATACCACCATAATCAGAGTCCAACAGTTTGGATGTTGAGTTACTGAATGGTGTTGGATTGAGGACTTATCTGGTAATATGCTTTATATGGGATCAGGCATACCACCATAATCAGAGTCCAACAGTTTGGGTGTTGAGTTACTGAATGGTGTTGGACTGAGGACTGCACTAGTAAACTGATCATGCTTTACATGGGATAAGGCATACCACCATAATCAGAGTCCAACAGTTTGGGTGTTGAGTTACTGAATGGTGTTGGATTGAGGACTTATCTGGTAATATGCTTTATATGGGATCAGGCATACCACCATAATCAGAGTCCAACAGTTTGGGTGTTGAGTTACTGAATGGTGTTGGACTGAGGACTGCACTAGTAAACTGATCATGCTTTACATGGGATAAGGCATACCACCATAATCAGAGTCCAACAGTTTGGATGTTGAGTTACTGAATGGTGTTGGATTGAGGACTTATCTGGTAATATGCTTTATATGCGATCAGGCATACCACCATAATCAGAGTCCAACAGTTTGGGTGTTGAGTTACTGAATGGTAATTGAGGATGTATCTGGTAATATGCTTTATATGGGATGAGGCATACCTCCATAATCAGAGTCCAACAGTTTGGATGTTGAGTTACTGAATGGTGTTGGATTGAGGACTTATCTGGTAATATGCTTTATATGCGATCAGGCATACCACCATAATCAGAGTCCAACAGTTTGGGTGTTGAGTTACTGAATGGTAATTGAGGGGCGTATCTGGTAATATGCTTTATATGGGATGAGGCATACCACCATAATCAGAGTCCAACAGTTTGGATGTTGAGTTACTGAATGGTGTTGGATTGAGGACTTATCTGGTAATATGCTTTATATGCGATCAGGCATACCACCATAATCAGAGTCCAACAGTTTGGGTGTTGAGTTACTGAATGGTAATTGAGGGGCGTATCTGGTAATATGCTTTATATGGGATGAGGCATACCACCATAATCAGAGTCCAACAGTTTGGATGTTGAGTTACTGAATGGTGTTGGATTGAGGACTTATCTGGTAATATGCTTTATATGCGATCAGGCATACCACCATAATCAGAGTCCAACAGTTTGGGTGTTGAGTTACTGAATGGTAATTGAGGGGCGTATCTGGTAATATGCTTTATATGGGATGAGGCATACCACCATAATCAGAGTCCAACAGTTTGGATGTTGAGTTACTGAATGGTGTTGGATTGAGGACTTATCTGGTAATATGCTTTATATGGGATCAGGCATACCACCATAATCAGAGTCCAACAGTTTGGGTGTTGAGTTACTGAATGGTGTTGGACTGAGGACTGCACTAGTAAACTGATCATGCTTTACATGGGATAAGGCATACCACCATAATCAGAGTCCAACAGTTTGGATGTTGAGTTACTGAATGGTGTTGGATTGAGGACTTATCTGGTAATATGCTTTATATGCGATCAGGCATACCACCATAATCAGAGTCCAACAGTTTGGGTGTTGAGTTACTGAATGGTAATTGAGGGGCGTATCTGGTAATATGCTTTATATGGGATGAGGCATACCACCATAATCAGAGTCCAACAGTTTGGATGTTGAGTTACTGAATGGTAATTGAGGACGTATCTGGTAATATGCTTTATATGGGATGAGGCATACCACCATAATCAGAGTCCAACAGTTTGGGTGTTGAGTTACTGAATGGTAATTGAGGACTGATCTGGTAATATGCTTTATATGGGATGAGGCATACCACCATAATCAGAGTCCAACAGTTTGGATGTTGAGTTACTGAATGGTAATTGAGGATGTATCTGGTAATATGCTTTATATGGGATGAGGCATACCTCCATAATCAGAGTCCAACAGTTTGGATGTTGAGTTACTGAATGGTGTTGGATTGAGGACTTATCTGGTAATATGCTTTATATGCGATCAGGCATACCACCATAATCAGAGTCCAACAGTTTGGGTGTTGAGTTACTGAATGGTAATTGAGGGGCGTATCTGGTAATATGCTTTATATGGGATGAGGCATACCACCATAATCAGAGTCCAACAGTTTGGATGTTGAGTTACTGAATGGTAATTGAGGACGTATCTGGTAATATGCTTTATATGGGATGAGGCATACCTCCATAATCAGAGTCCAACAGTTTGGATGTTGAGTTACTGAATGGTGTTGGATTGAGGACTTATCTGGTAATATGCTTTATATTGGATGAGGCATACCTCCATAATTAGAGTCCAACAGTTTGGGTGTTGAGTTACTGAATGGTGTTGGATTGAGGACTTATCTGGTAATATGCTTAATATGGGATGAGGCATACCACCATAATCAGAGTCCAACAGTTTGGATGTTGAGTTACTGAATGGTAATTGAGGACGTATCTGGTAATATACTTTATATGGGATGAGGCATACCTCCATAATCAGAGTCCAACAGTTTGGGTGTTGAGTTACTGAATGGTAATTGAGGACTGATCTGGTAATATGCTTTATATGGGATGAGGCATACCACCATAATCAGAGTCCAACAGTTTGGGTGTTGAGTTACTGAATGGTGTTGGATTGAGGACTGATCTGGTAATATGCTTTATATGGGATGAGGTATACCTCCATAATCAGAGTCCAACAGTTTGGGTGTTGAGTTACTGAATGGTAATTGAGGACTTATCTGGTAATATGCTTTTTATGGGATGAGGCATACCACCATAATTAGAGTCCAACAGTTTGGATGTTGAGTTACTGAATGGTGTTGGATTGAGGACTTATCTGGTAATATGCTTTATATGGGATCGGGCCGATTTCACAAAGCATTCAAATTCACCGCAAGACAAATTCTCAGTATCGCCATAGTAATTTGTATTGTGACATCACACTTTGCTTAGCAACTTCGATTGATTTGCAGCTACGATCAATCTTAGATCTTTGTGAAATCGGCTCCAGGCATACCACCATAATCAGAGTCCAACAGTTTGGGTGTTGAGTTACTGAATTTATTGAATTTACTGAATTTATTTAATTTAATTTTTGTATGTTTACAGATGTTTGATAACATCGAGGCAGAATGGCCGATGTTCTTTGTTTACATGATTATTGATGGAGTAGCTAAGGGTAACAATGAACAAGTTGAGGAATATAGTACCTTATTGGAACCATTGATGAAGGAGACACCAATAGGTAAGTCATGCTTGAGTCACAATGATCTAAGGGTAACAATGAACAAGTTGAGGAATATAGTACCTTATTGGAACCATTGATGAAGGAGACACCAATAGGTAAGTCATGCTTGAGTCACAATGATCTAAGGGTAACAATGAACAAGTTGAGGAATATAGTACCTTATTGGAACCATTGATAAAGGAGACACCAATAGGTAAGTCATGCTTGAGTCACAATGATCTAAGGGTAACAATGAACAAGTTGAGGAATATAGTACCTTATTGGAACCATTGATGAAGGAGACACCAATAGGTAAGTCATGCTTGAGTCACAATGATCTAAGGGTAACAATGAACAAGTTGAGGAATATAGTACCTTATTGGAACCATTGATGAAGGAGACACCAATAGGTAAGTGCACTGGGTTCTTTTTACGTGCATTACACAACACACAGAACCACCAGCTTTACGTCCCATCCAAAGGGTGTAATAAAAAACCAGTAGTATTGCCTTTAAGAGGGTATCCTTAATATATTAGTAATTAGTTCTCCCTGTCAACTTTTAAAACCATCCATTTACTCTTGACTTTCTTACCCTTTTATTTTCTCTTGCAGGGAAAGTCCTTCCAAAGTTTTACTACGTTGAGCGCAGGAACATTGAAGCAGAGAGGAAAACTCCCCATAGTCAAACAAGAATAGCAAGTCAAGAAGGGGCGGAGTCCGATAAGATATTTTTGTGGGGGCAGTCTATGTATCTTATTGCATGTATGCTGAGTGCGTAAGACTATAATAGTAACTCTTTTGTCATCCTTCTTATTTATACTTGATTGTCTTAAAGGCTCTCTATACATTTTGTAATGACTCTGAGAATTTACTTGGTGAGAAGTACAGTTTTTGAGAAACTTTTCACTTCAAAGTACTGTGGTTATGGAAGAACCTAAGAAACGTTACTGACAGTAACGTTTCACAGACTGTGCATTCCAACTGCAGATTATTCGTCCATGGACAAAACCGCTCCAGATTTTTTGCAATATCTCAAAAAAACACTACCACATGAACATGTTAGTTAAATGGTATATTATATCTACAACTATATAGGATTGAAACGAGCAGTGGGTTCTAACTACTTAATGTATACAATCCCTTCAATTTATGAGCAATCCTCTGGTTGATTGGAATGATTGCTCGATTATTTGATTGGTTGACTGATTGATTGTTAATCTACAGAGGATGGCTTGGTCAATATGAGTGAGATTGATCCTATTGATTAATTGATCGATTGATTTATTGATTGATTGATTGATTGATTGATTGATTGGTTGATTGATTGATTGATTGATTGATTGATTTTGAATCTACAGAGGATGGCTTGGTCAATATGAGTGAGATTGATCCTATTGATTAATTGATCGATTGATTTATTGATTGATTGATTGATTGATTGATTGATTGGTTGATTGATTGATTGATTGATTGATTGATTGATTGATTGATTTTGAATCTACAGAGGATGGCTTGGTCAATATGAGTGAGATTGATCCTATTGATTAATTGATCGATTGATTGATTTATTGATTGATTGATTGATTGATTGATTGATTGATTGATTGATTGATTGATTGATTGATTGATTGATTGATTGATTGATTGATTGATTAATTGATTGATTGATTGATTGATTGATTGATTGATTTTGAATCTACAGAGGATGGCTTGGTCAATATGAGCGAGATTGATCCAATTGGTCGATACCATGGCTCATCAAGCAGAACGACAATGAAACATAACACAAGATATTCTGCATTTGAGGTAGGAAATCACACACGCTGTCTTTTAATTAATTGATTCAATTAAGTTTTATCTGATGGGGTACAATAAGTACACCTCCAGTTCTTCTCAGAACACACTCGCACATAAAGCTATCTCAGAACACACTCGCACAAAAAGCGTTATTTGTAACATTGTTTGAAAACCTACAACTGATTTTACCTTCACAATGTAAATCTTGGTAGTAGGAACCTCAGTAAAACTAACTGAACAAATATAATATATAAGACAATAATTGATTTAATTAATGCGTAGGGTAGATGGCCTCAGCTTGCAATCCAAACCGGACCTTCTTCAGAGGCATAAACAGGTACAAACAATTACATATACATTTATCTGTTTATAGCAAAAAAAGAGGGTAAAGGGATGTAGGGAAGGATCCTGAAAATAAACGGGAAAATTGATTTAATAGCAACCAAGAATAATGCTTAGTTGAAGCTGAGATGTATTGAAAAGTCTGAACCAAGATATGGGAAGTTTTTAATAACTAAATGTTGTTCAAATTAATAATATGTTGTTATCAATGTTTGTATGGTTTCCAGAGTACTGCCAAGGATATGACAGTTCAAATGGCCTTCATTGCAGAGAGTGCCAGACTACAGGCAACCTTAGGGATGTATGGTATCCAGACTCAAACACCTACACAGGTTGAACCAATACAGATATGGCCACCAGCAGAACTCATTAAGGTATATTTGTTATCAACAAAATTAGTCAGCTAACATCCTATGTGTGTATATGTATACTGTATTCTGCCACTGTAGTTGCAGAAACATCCTAGTTGCAATCACTCCTTCTTCACTTTTATCCAATACTTCTTGTTCGCAGCGATGATCCTTAGCTCCCTCAGTTTCTTTCAAGATCTTAGTGTTTCCATTTTTGCATCTTAAAGGTCTGACTGAGGTAGACTATGTAGCTGTACCTGTTGGCTCCTACTATGGGGACTTCCTACAGAACTTAAACATGATGTAGCCATCTTGAATTTCTTTCTTATAAATCAATGAAACAAAACTGATGCAAAACGCTGAAAGAATTCAATCCGGTCCTTTGTTGAGAATGACTCTTTAAGCTGTGCATCTCAGCCAAGTACAGCTTATAGGACAGAGGTTATAGTAATGAATGATAAAGATCTGTAGTAGAGTTTGTAATTAAATAGATTGTTCAGAAATCACACCAATGGCCACAAAGTTAAATTTTTCTATTTATACTTTGTCACAACTTGTTTAAGCTTACCAGTTCCTCGGTAACAACGCTAAGCTTGGGTTAACTTTTTCTATTTATACTTTGTCCCAACTTGTTTAAGCTTACCAGTTCCTCGGTAACACGCTAAGCTTGGGTTAACTTTTTCTATTTATACTTTGTCCCACTTTGTTTAGGCTTACCAGTTTCTTGGTAACAATGCTAAGCTTGGATTGACTGGTCGTCCACCTCGTCCAATCGGCAGCTTAGGTACATCCAAGATTTATCGAATCCTAGGCCGGACAGTCTTGTGTTATCCATTGCAGTTTGATAGAGCAGATTTCTATATGTATCAGGATATGTCACTGCTAGTGGATGATATTAAGGTATGGTATTAAGGAAATATATTACATCATGGTTGACATGTTATGAATATTTGGTTTGTACTACCCCATGGTGGGGGAGAGTTGAAACCTGGCAAACTGATTGTAATACTAACAGTACACTGCATATACACTGCATATGAACTGTGTATATACTGCGTGCACACTGCATGTACACTGCATAAACACTGGCGATACACTGCAGTGCAATTCATAGTGTGCTGCTACATGTATGTATCATGATTATCACACATCAATGTATGGTAAAACACAAACAATCATCTTTATCCAAGATGAAAAATTGTTTGTGGTAATTAACTGCTGCCAGTTACAGGATTCGAACTTGCCTCTCTTCACTAGGCCACTCAGTGGTGTAGGGGGTTTATATTCTGTTTTAGAATGCAGGTGTCGCGTGTGTATTTCTATCTGTAGGGCTTTACAACGCACAGAGAATACACAGAGAATACAGTGCTTATCACACCTTGGTCATACATTGGGTCAAACCTAAATAGTACGAAGTTTACCGTACAAACTCTTTACCAAACAATTAACTAAAGGTATAAGAAATTGAGATTCAAATTAAATTTTACACGTGGTGTACCTTTATTTATTTTTTCAGAATCTTGTAGCGTTCATGAGACGATCATGGACAATGTCTGGAAGACCAACTATCTGCATCCTCATTAAAGAAGATCATTTTAGGTAAGCTCAGGGTTTGATGTCAACTCATCCATGAGAATACTTCATAATGAAATAAATCTACAACTAAATTCTGGTTCACATGCTTTGCTCAAAGCGAATTTGATGTCACCTCCTTTTGCTGCGAGTGTTTTGCAGGAGGTCAGCATAAAGAAACTCCTCTCTGAAAGGTTCCTTGCGAGTTTGTGACGTCAAAATTCACATCGTATTTGCATCCATAGGAAGTATGAACCGGGTTATAGTCGGGCTGTCTTAACCATATTATTAAGTGTAGTTACGGAGTGGTTTAGTGCACTGCATTTAATAACTAGTGTCTGAGTCATGTCAATTTAAATAAGTATACAACTTTATTTTTAAAAAATTAACATCTATCTCTACTCATAAGCCTGGTTCATACTCTAGTGAAAGCAAAAGCAAAGCCAATAATCTTGCGTCACATTTGGACAAATATGGGGTGTATCGGTTATTGCGTCATCAAAATTTGCTCCTTATCGCTTTTGTGTTGAGTATGAACCGGGCTGTACAGAGAATGGTAATGTTTCAGCTGCTAAATAATAATTGTTTTTCTAGAACTTCAAATGAAAATGGGTTGATATTTGGTATTATTTTATGTTTATTGCTAATATTCTTAATCTTGTTTATTAAATTGTGCCTTTGTGAGCGCTTTATGTTATTTTGAAATGTAAAATATTAATTGATATTTTTTTTAATAATTTTCTTTGGTAAAAATTATAATTGTAATAATGAAATATTGATTAACTTATTGTCCATACAGTGGTGCTAAGGGTTCTGAGATGCTAGATATGTTAGCCATGTTTAAGAGAGGCAGTTGTGGAGGAATTCGTATCAAAGTAGATCGTCTTCAGACTCTCTTAGCATCTTCCTTTGTTGAACATCTTGACTTCCAGCTTCCAGAAGGAGTGTAAGTTTATACTTTAAGTCACAATTTGAGATTAGAACTTAACAATCCATGAAATGGTGAAACCTTTCATTGTATACCCAAGGAAATAATAGTCACTTACATTTTAATTTAACATTCTTTTTCAACCAAACCTTTACAGTAGGCTGATTTTGTATGTTGTTTAACCTGTGGAGTTTGAAATCCAATGTTCTATCATCTGTAGCTTCTAAAAACTGAAACAAATTTTGGGAACAATTTGTTTGATAAGTCATGTTTGTCCTTTTACCTCTGCCACAAAGCAAAAAATATTTAACTTTCACCAAGGATTTGGCACAACAAGGGTTTTAATGGCCTGACCCTAACAGAGACTTTTTCAAAGGATATTTTTGTTAGACTGATTTTGTTGGCTCTTCCTCTTGATTTCCAGCGCTACTATTGCGCTATTCAAGCGCCTTGAGGAGCTGAATGTAGATCATCTCCCCCTTCAGTCTAGAAGTCGACACGCTAGCTCACCAAGCTCAGCAGAGTATGAAACAGAAGTATTTGACCTCAAGGTAAGGTCATTTCATTATCACATGAGTTTGTTGATCATTTGACCTCAAGGTAAGGTCATTTCATTATCACATGAGTTTGTTAATCATTTGACCTCAAGATAAGGTCATGTCATCATCACATAAGTTTGTTGGTCATTTGACCTCAAAGTAAGGTCATTTCATTATCACATGAGTTTGTTGATCATTTGACCTCAAGGTAAGGTCACGTCATTATCACATGAGTTTGTTGAATTATCTTGCGTGTAGATTGATAGGATTCTCTGCCTTTTAATTGTAGACAGGTTGTGGGAAAAGGGCAATGTTGGTTGGCTTGCAATGCTGTTACTGTATGGAAATGTTATAAATTGAACATTGGACAGAATAATATCCGGAAAGGTTTTAGCTTGTGCTGATATGAGATTAACAATTTCAACTGATTCAGAATTGGGTTCTATTTTGATCTATATCTCTGCTTGGTTTTTGATGGATATACTTAAATTTGAGTGTTTTTTTATCAATGACATACATGTAGTTGCACCTTGAAAGATCACAATAATATCTTGTGAACAAAGTCCAAAATGGTCAGTTTCTCCATTTGTTTTCCTTTCTTTCCTAGAAATATGAGTGTTTGCCGTCGTGGGAGTTGGTTGATAAGCTTCGTCATATGGTGAATATGGTTCATCAAAGTAGTGTTCTGGGATTGCTGTTAGAACGAGAAGGTCTGAACTATCTGACAGAGAATGGTATGTATGAGACCCTGTCTGGCTACGGCTATGGCTAGATCTCCATGTCATCATGCATTGAAGTATCGGTCATCCCTAGCAACACTCTTAGCAACAGCCATAGTTGTAATTTGAATACAGCCTTGCTTTATATTCAAAGCTGGAGATAGCTACTTTAGTCTGATATGTAAAATAATAATAGTGATTTTATATATTAAAAATAATAATAGTGAAGGCAGAACTTAAGGGTCTTAATTAAAGACTAACTAAAAATTAAAAAAAATGCTTGATCTTTAGTAGCGACAACTACTTGTCAGGATTGATAATTGGAGACTTTCAGATTCTAGGTGGCAGCAAATATAATGGGTATTTATCTACTGTCTCTTTTTGATAATAATAATAATAATAACATTAATCATAATAATAAAGACTTGTAATGCACACATCTGTCTCCTTTTGTAACGCACACATCTGTCTCCTTTTGTAACGCACACATCTGTCTCCTTTTGTAACGCACACATCTGTCTCCTTTTGTAATGCACACATCTGTCTCCTTTTGTAACGCACACATCTGTCTCCTTTTGTAACGCACACATCTGTCTCCTTTTGTAATGCACACATCTGTCTCCTTTTGTAATGCACACATCTGTCTACTTTTGTAACGCACACATCTGTCTCCTTTTGTAATGCACACATCCGTCTCCTTTTGTAATGCACACATCTGTCTACTTTTGTAATGCACACATCTGTCTCCTTTTGTAATGCACACATCTGTCTACTTTTGTAACGCACACATCTGTCTCCTTTTGTAATGCACACATCTGTCTCCTTTTGTAATGCACACATCTGTCTCCTTTTGTAATGCACACATCTGTCTCCTTTTGTAATGCACACATCTGTCTACTTTTGTAATGCACACATCTGTCTCCTTTTGTAACGCACACATCTGTCTCCTTTTGTAATGCACACATCTGTCTCCTTTTGTAATGCACACATCTGTCTCCTTTTGTAACGCACACATCTGTCTCCTTTTGTAATGCACACATCTGTCTCCTTTTGTAACGCACACATCTGTCTCCTTTTGTAATGCACACATCTGTCTCCTTTTGTAACGCACACATCTGTCTCCTTTTGTAATGCACACATCTGTCTCCTTTTGTAATGCACACATCTGTCTCCTTTTGTAACACACACATCTGTCTCCTTTTGTAATGCACACATGTCTCCTTTTGTAATGCACACATCTGTCTCCTTTTGTAATGCACACATCTGTCTCCTTTTGTAATGCACACATCTGTCTCCTTTTGTAATGCACACATCTGTCTCCTTTTGTAATGCACACATCTGTCTCCTTTTGTAATGCACACATCTGTCTCCTTTTGTAATGCACACATCTGTCTCCTTTTGTAACACACACATCTGTCTCCTTTTGTAATGCACACATCTGTCTCCTTTTGTAATGCACACATCTGTCTCCTTTTGTAATGCACACATCTGTCTCCTTTTGTAATGCACACATCTGTCTCCTTTTGTAATGCACACATCTGTCTCCTTTTGTAATGCACACATCTGTCTCCTTTTGTAATGCACACATCTGTCTCCTTTTGTAATGCACACATCTGTCTCCTTTTGTAATGCACACATCTGTCTCCTTTTGTAATGCACACATCTGTCTCCTTTTGTAATGCACACATCTGTCTCCTTTTGTAATGCACACATCCTTTGGTAATGCACACATCTGTCTCCTTTTGTAATGCACACATCTGTCTCCTTTTGTAACGCACACATCTGTCTCCTTTTGTAATGCACACATCTGTCTCCTTTTGTAACGCACACATCTGTCTCCTTTTGTAATGCACACATCTGTCTCCTTTTGTAACGCACACATCTGTCTCCTTTTGTAATGCACACATCTGTCTCCTTTTGTAACGCACACATCTGTCTCCTTTTGTAATGCACACATCTGTCTCCTTTTGTAATGCACACATCTGTCTCCTTTTGTAATGCACACATCTGTCTCCTTTTGTAACGCACACATCTGTCTGCTGTCTTCTTTTACTTCATGTCTCTGCAAGTATCCCATTATGGTTTGCTTCTGAAAAACAAATTCCTAAAAAAACAATTACTTTGCAAAATATCCAGTCTTCTGATGCTGAGAGCTTTTGTTGTTTAACACTCAATAATAATAAGTAATTATTGTATTGGAATATAAAGCATTTTTTATAGATCATTGTTTAATAAAGTGATTTATTTACTCTGTTGTAGGAACTGTTGAACAGGCCTTGACTAGAGTATACAATAAGGCTGCAGTAAAGGAGGACTGGTCCACGGTGCGTTACTGTGCTAGCATTCTACACAAAGTCATTGATAGTTTGGCGCCCTCTATTACATCCATGCTGGTTGCAGGCAAAATTGTAAGTTAATTTTCAGACGAGACTAAGGCTTTGTCTGAATATGGCTAAGGTTTCCTTTCCACATCATCATGCATTGAAGTATAGTCGTATTCGTTATCGTAGCTGTCAATTCGTAAACTCAGTTCTTGTTTTGACCTGTTGGCCAAAAATCATTTCACTGGTATAAAGTGTTGTGTTTCTATTTTTTTGCAAAAGAAATAGTTAAAGGCAGTGGACACTATTAGTAATTGCCAAAGACCAGTCTTCTCGCTTGGTGTATCTCAACATATGCATAAAATAACAAACTTGTGAAAATTTGAGTTCAATTGGTCATCGAAGTTGTGAGATAATAATGAAAAAAAAAATACCCTTGTCACACGAAGTTGTGTGCTTTCCGATGCTTCATTTCGAGACCTCAAATTCTAAATCTGAGGTCTCGAAATCAACCTCGTGGAAAATTACTTCTTTCTCGAAAACTACGTCACTTCAGAGGGAGCTGTTTCTCACAATGTTTTATACTATCAACCTCTCCCCATTACTCGCAATCAAGTAAGGTTTTATGCTAATAATTATTTTGAGTAATTACCAATAGTGTCCACTGCCTTTAATGGCCTAGCAGATACTTCCTCTTTAGCCCTTTGAGAAAGACTGTGCTAAGGTCAAAAACAGTTTTTACATTTATACCATAGGTGCTTTTGGTTGGATAAGCAGTTTGCTACAGCTAGTTTTATTTTCTCATTTTGATTTTTTAATAAAATTATATCTCGGACAAAGAGGTTCAATGCAAAGACATTGCATCTCTGCACCATTGGTTTGGTCTTGCACACAAAGTTGTTTTGAAATCTCTTCATTTTTCTGAGATGATGAACTGTTGTCTTTAGTGAAGTTGTTTTTTCATCTTGACCCTCTCAGGTGACAATTGGTGTATTTGGTCATGAGGAGGAGCTAGTTATGCGACCTATGAACCCTAGAGAGATTACTGGCATTATCTTCAATCGATGCCAGAAATATAACGTCCGAGAAGCGGTGATGCAGCAAGAGATTATCATAGCATTAGGGAAGCTTACCGTCACTAGGCCAGATCTCTTCAGTAGTATGTTGAAGATCAGAACAGGGTAAGATAGGGTAAACAATCAAACACTTTGAGAATCTTAAAAGCCAACTGTTGACAGCTATGTAGCAAGTATGTCTTCTTTTGGAATTTACAGTTTTGTTCAACTCATTTGTATCAACTTTCTGGTGGTTAATGTGTAGGAAAGTTTGTTTTTCTATTTGCCTAACATTGTTTTATCCATCAGACTTACATAGCTATCTTGTATTGTTGTGTATCGCTGTAGAGGGATTCATTGGCTTAGGATGATGTCAGTAAAATGGTTTATGTATTTTGTTTTCAGTTGGTTACTTCACGCTATGAGGACTGAACTGAAATTAACCTGGAATGAAACAGAGGTAACTTTTTAACTTTTATTTCAAGTCATATGTGAATTGTGTTATTGGATTTTGAAATTCCAAGATAACTCCAGTTAGCACAATATAATTTTCAAAGATTGGAAACTCATTCACACTTAGTGCACAGTTTGTACAGTTACTCAGATAGGTAATTCAGACTGATTGTAAAACATACTAGATGAAGTGTCTGGTTGCTTCTTTGGATTTGTTTGTTTGTTTGTCTGTCTGTTTCTTTGTTTGTTGGGGTGTGTTGTTTGTTTTGTTTTTTCCCCGAGGAAGGGGGTACTTTTGTAAGACTTTTAAAAGTATGCAACACATAGCATTTAATTACAAATATTAATGTCTTATTGTTAGCCAATCCACTCGCTGTCTCCACATTCGCTGAAAGACCTCCTTGTTGAAGTGCTAGAAACAACAATCAAGTCATCCAGTACAGAACGGAATTGGTTAGAGCTACGTCAGTTCAATGGAGCCTTAAATCGAACACCAGCAAACTTCTATGATAATGGTAAGAACTCATAATAAAAAAATTTAAACATATCAAATCAAAATCACTGTCGATGAAACAAGTGGGTCTTTAGTAGTTTCTTGAATGATTCAAGTGAGTTGCCTTTCTGCGGCGATCAGGAAGTGAATTACTTCAAGATATCTTGAGATATAATAAACTGTTTTGTAAATTTTAATATACTTTGTTTCTCAATTTGATATAAAATGAGATTTTTGTTTGTTTATAATTACAGTTTGGGACATCATGTCCAGGATGCCTAATGGAATCATTATAGCGGATTATTTCTTGCCTCAACAACCAACCTTATCAGACATGACCCGAACTGACCTTAACTTTGCCCTTCAGATTGAAGAGATGTTTGGTCGGATCTCACATCCAGAATATAGACAACTTATGGTTGAGGTGAATTTGTTTTCTTCATTTGTTAATATTTGTAGCTCAAACAACTCGGCTCTTACAATTTAAGATACAATCAAATCTTGTAGCTCAACTTTAGGATATCTACGCCCTCTTTGTTAAAACAACAAACTACAAAGTTGAAAATAAGTGCGTCTTCAAGTTCTTCCCAAGTGATTCAAATAGTGTCAACCAGCTGACCTGAGTTGGAAGGTCATTCTAAACTATAGAGAGCTGCGTTAGTTGTAATTATTAGGTGTTCGGGCAACAGCCTGAACAACTCTTTGTTATTTACTTCTTCCTCTCAGAGTCGATTGCCAACAAGAAAAAGCATAGTTGCGAAGCTTGCATTAAATTGAAACTTTGCATGCGGGTAGACAATAACCAGTAGATGATACAGAAGTTGTTACGTCACGATGACGTCATCAGTTGACGAGATACACTAATTCAAAGTTTATTATTTCAAAAAATCATAACTTTTGATCTACATGAGGGATTCTTACAATCAATACATCATCGGAAAGGTCATTAAAAACTCCAGAAACGCCTTGCAGACATGACCCCTTTTTGACCTTGTCTTCTGGTTCAAATCGAATTTATCGTATAATTTCTTCAAAAGTACATTTTGGTTTTATCTACGACCATACTTCGTTGATAACACCGGTTCCCGTGTGATCACTGAAGTTAAGCAAAATCGGGCCCGGTCAGTACTTGCATGGGAGACCACTTGGCGACCAAAACTTTTTTTATTTAATTTTTTTCTTCTATAAAAAGCTTATCGTTTTTTAGTCTGTTTTCAAGGCGTTTTTCAACATACATTTTCCTTCCGGTTAGTTAGTCTCTTCTCCAGTCGTCATTATGCATAAGTGCCTATGTCCTCAACCACAAAAGCTATTTTGACAATCTATACATCATATGAAAGGGCTTTATGTACATAGTCTGTTTTCAAGGCGTTTTCAACAAACATTTCCCTTCTGGTTAGTTAGTCTCTTCTCCAGTCATCATTATTCATCAGTTCACATTTCCTCAACCACAAAAGCTATTTTGAAAATCTATACATCATATGAAAGGGCCTTACGTACTTCACAAAAATGGGTATGTTGATGACCTTCTCTTGACCTTGTGACCTTTATAAACCGAAGTGCCTGCAGAATGCTTTGAAAAGGCGTTAATTAATGGCTTTTAGGTTGAAATGTAGACATTGATGCTTTACAATATCACACATCGAGAAAACATTTTTCGTTTGATTTCTTTGATGAGCTATTAACAATACTTTTTTTCATTGATTCAAACACTGACCCAACAATAGCCGAACACCTAGTGTTTGTTTCTACAAACACTAAATTCTAGTTGATGTTGTTGTTGTTGTTGTTGTTGAAATTTTGAGATTTTTTTTGTCCACAGCTGCTCTCAGTGATGTCTACAATATTACAGAGAAATCCAGAGTTGGAGTTTAAGAAGACAGTCAACACAGAGGCAGTAAGTACAGGCCTTAAAATAACCCACGGCACCCATAGCACTTGCCACGGTGCTTTTGCTGTGATGCCCTTTGCAGAGTTCCAATATGAATTTTAATTGTCCTCATTGAAGTGCCCCTTACTAGAGGAAAGTCGATGTGCCCCTTTAAGAACTGAATTCAAGGCCTGTATGTAGACTAGTTACAGCTCGGGGGTGATTTCTGAGGCTCATTTAGTTCCAAAATTTTGAAGCATTTTTGTTTACATTAACCTATTTATGATATGTAGATTATTTTTACAAATCTACACTCAGTCGTAGACTAGTAGAATTAGCATGGACTATCTAATTTATGCATGAGTTAGTTTACAAATCTATACTTATTCATGAAAAAGCAAATTCATTGAAACTATTACATAATCAATGGCTTTGGGGGGAAACAGTTCCAAGTCGGAGAATAGACTCTTAAGTGTAGATTTGTGGCTACAATGTACTAGCCTTTTCGCCTCAGACATTCTATCCACAAATCTTCTCTTCCTCATCCATTATAAATATAACTCCAAAGCAATATCTGAATCTATAATCCTGTTGATGTTTGTACTCGCAGCTCATCAAGGAAGCATTCGACAGCTTCAAAGCACATCAAGGTGAATCATGTGACATGAAGGATTTCTACAACACTCCGCCAGTGGCTGTCCGTGGTACTATGAGCTATCTAGCTAAGGTTATTGTCAACAGCCTACTGGATGAAAGCTTGGATAAAAGTGAAGATACTTGTACAATATCTTAATAATAGTTCATAACGTACTGGATAGAAGCTTAGATAAAAGTGAAGATACTTGTACAATATGTTAAAAATAGTTAATAATGTACTGGATGAAACCGTGGATAAAAGTGAAGATATGTGTACAGTATGTTAATAATAGTTCATAATGTACTGGATGGAAGCTTGGATAAAAGTGAAGATACTTGTACAATATGTTAATAATAGTTCATAACATACTGGATGGAAGCTTGGATAATCTGAAGATACGTTCAACTCTCTGTATCACAAGGTTGGTGGGACTGGCCAAATTACATTTTCAAAATGGATTTCAGAATGTACTCTTTATAAGCATTAACTCTTCTTAACATTGCCCTTACAAGAGCCGACTGTACTTGTACAATATTTCAAGAACAGCTAATAGCCTATTGGATGAAAGCTTGAATAACAGTGAACATACTTGTACAATATTTCAAGAATAGCTAAACGCCTATTGGATGAAAGCTTGAATAACAGTGAACATACTTGTACAATATTTCAAGAATAGCTAAACGCCTATTGGATGAAAACTTGAATAACAGTGAACATACTTGTACAATATTTCAAGAATAGCTAAACGCCTATTGGATGAAAGCTTGAATAACAGTGAACATACTTGTACACTATGTTAAGAATAGAGTCACTACTACTCATGATAATAACAATTACTTCATTGTAACAACAAGTCACTTGTTAAACAAAACCAAAGTTGAATCTTGTAGGATAAAAGTGTGCTGTGTATTAAATGTTGGTTATAAAGCTAATGCTTAAAAGCTCTAAAGAGAACAAGTTCAATAGAACTCCCTAGGTTGAATTACAGATAAGAGCTTCCTTGCCGTGTATAAATCTAGTTGAACTATTCTTCATTTATAATAAGTACTTGTATTGAAATATAGGCCTACAACATTAACATTTGTATGCATGCAGTGTTATATACTGAATTGATTATGAATTGATCGTGTGTCTATAACCAAAAATAGACAATTGATGTTTAGAGCTCAACCAAATGAAACCAAATAATATACAAAGAGCCATTCTGTTTGAAACATTGCGACTAAACCAATTGGCTCTTTTTAGAGTGAACACTTCCTCCTTGAAGAGATTCAATACTGGGTGAACTCAAAAGAATAATAAAACTGTTGATCTTTGTTTCAGGCACACAGTTTCAATTTCAGAGATAGCAATACTTAAAATAACAAAATCATGGTCACAAAACTGGAAGTACAGTTTTATTTCTCGTGGTCTCATAGATAAAGAAATAAACATTAACATTTGTATGCATGCAGTGTTATATACTGAATTGATTATGAATTGATTGTGTGTCTATAACCAAAAATAGACAATTGATGTTTAGAGCTCAACCAAATGAAACCAAATAATATACAAAGAGCCATTCTGTTTGAAACATTGCGACTAAACCAATTGGCTCTTTTTAGAGTGAACACTTCCTCCTTGAAGAGATTCATTACTGGGTGAACTCAAAAGAATAATAAAACTGTTGATCTTTGTTTCAGGCACACAGTTTCAATTTCAGAGATAGCAATACTTAAAATAACAAAATCACGGTCACAAAACTGACTGGAAGTACAGTTTTATTTCTCATGGTCTCATAGATAAAGAGATAAAGTGTTCATGAATTGATGTGTGGACTGACTACTCTTTAATGAAATTACTTCACTTAAAACCTTGTGTTTTAATTTAAAATCTTGATGAGCTAAAGATGAACACTTCTTATATTTATTTTTCACATACATCATGTATGTGAACATAGTCAAACTCAGACGAGGTAGTGCCACGCTGATTATGCTACCCAACCTGACTTGCAATCATGCCGGGCTGTGGTGTGCTTCTGTTGTTTTTGTAATTGGTTTATTTTTGTAAATTCACAAAAAGTTTCAAATCCTACAAAATTTTCCAAAAATGTTTTGAAAATGTTTTCAGATTTACTGATGTGTTCTTCATAGAGTTGGGACATAAGCAAAGAAAGAAACACAGTGATTTGTTTTAACAGATCATCAGCTAAAATATCATCTGAGTTATGGGGTTGTGATTGTTTCCCTGGTAGACGCCACTTGAGAATTAAAATGGTTGAGTAATATTTTATCAGATTTTATCGATGAGTGAAAACAGTTACTAGTGAGTTTATGATGAATTAATAAATATATTGCCAAATAGTTTTGTAAATAGTTTTATTAGGTTTATCATGAAGCTTATGTATAATAAAGTATTTTAAAAAATTAATGTCTTCAAAGGTATAGCTTCTTTGGTTTTAATGATGTGTTGTTTTTCTAGTCTTCATACTCTGATCATTTAAAAGGAAGGAGGAAATGTAAAAAGCTGACCTCTTTATTAAACTCAAACAAGACCTAAAATACTTTGCTACCAAAACAAACTAGACTTCAATTTTGAGTAACATAACCGAAGTCAATCATGTTTATTAAGAAGAAAAACTTTTTTGTGTACTATTTTTTTTTTTTTTGTAGATGCAGTTCCTTCAAATCCCCCTCGGGCCTTTAATTTCCGTGTATCATGCTTTCTGTATAGTGTGTATATAAACTATTGGAGGAATTTAATAATGTGAAATCGGGGGATGAATGGAAATGTGAAACCAGGGCCCAATTTAACAATGCTTGTATTAATTGTAAGCACAAAAACTTGCTAAGCACAGAAAGTATTATGGTGCCCCACTATTTTTTTGCTTTGCTATCAAAGGAGTTTTGTCAAGCAGTATTTTCTGAACTGGGCCCAGGGATGACAATCTGGAATTTTATTTTTTTTTTCATGAAATTAATTCATTTCACTCCCCTAAATATTTTTATATGCAACCAATCACAAATGGAAAGTAAAAGAACTGTGTGTCGCCCCGCCCCACATCCCCACCGGGTAAAAAAAAAACACCGATAGTATAGTACCAACCATGTGACAAATCACATGACTCGATGGTTACACAAGGTTGTTTCCTCTTGTCGATCGCACCTCACGGTTTGTGTGTGCATTATTATGCTGGCTTCGAGGAAAATCGTTTAGCTTGGGATCGAGGATCGGAGTTTTGACACGGCATTTTTGATAAACTGTGTTTGTCGAGTAGATAGCGAAGTCGGCATTGAGGGAGGGTAGAACTGTTTTGGTCTTCGCTGAAGATGAATACTCTTTTATTTCTCGTTATTGGTTGTGTGGTGTGTTTAACCTCAGCCCAACCAGCTGAAGATGAAGTGAAATCATTGCCTGGTGTATTTAATCCACAACTTTCTTCGAGGCAATACTCCGGTTATCTCAGCGCCTCCAACACGATCAAACTGCATTACTGGTAATGCAAAACACTCATTTTATTTTGTTGCATTGCACTGCAAAGAAAACAGTATTTTAATGAAAAGTCATAGGCCTATTACTTTTCTAGTTAGTGCTTAGCCTTAGTAGAAGATAATGCGGAAAAGTTTCCGTATGGCGCCACCACTTTTTCATTCGATATGAAATAATATAGTATTTAATTTACCTCAATGAGATATCCCTTTCTGTAAATATGAGTGAAAAAGTGGTGGCGCCATACGGAAAGTTATCCGATAATGCTTTACATTAATATTAAAGGTGTATATTAATATTTATAGATAAATTTATTGTTTATCCATGGGCAACTTTCAGTGAAAAACTGTTTGTCAAAGGTGCTCAGCCAAAAGACGAAACTGATGACTAATTAAATTAAAATAGAGACTATTTTAGAGCAGCAAAATTGTCTGTTTTATACATTATTTCTATTTAGGTAAGGTAGGGGTGGAATTTGAAATTGTAAAAGACGCAGTCAAGATCAAAGGCACTCCCAGTCCCAGATAAAGTCCAGTGGCTAGAAAAAAATGGGACTGCTATTTAAAGACCTTTGCAGTTAGTTTTGATAATTGAACCTACTCTTAGAACAATGAGGTTTGTTCCGCAAACTGTATCCATGCTAACGTCTCCTTGTTTCGCTGTCGTTCATGGAGACGATAGCGGAATAATGAACCTCATAGTTCTAGGAGTAATTAAGCCCTCCTCTCTCCGTTGAGAGAATGGAGGGTTTCGATTATCACAACTACTTTGCAATGTGCAATTTGATGACATTTTGTGATACTGGAATGTTTAACAACTTGTTTTCTATTTTATTTTCCTGCATCTGAAGGTTTGTAGAATCTGAACGAGATCCTGTGAACGATCCTTTAGTTTTGTGGATGAATGGTGGACCAGGATGCAGTTCTTTGGATGGTTACTTGTCTGAGCTTGGACCATATCTGGTAAAAAAATACTAAAACCAAAATGCCTAATTATGTTAATGCAGTGCATAGTTAGTAGCATGTTGATGGACTTAGTTGACCTTAGTATTCTTGGAGCCAACTTCTTTTAACAGTGGTCTGTTTTCCAAATGCCCGTTAAAAACCCAAGGATCATTCAAAATTCTCTCAAAGTGGTCCGGCTGGCTAGGTCAGTGTAGTGTTGGAAAGCATTCCTATTTCATATGAAGTATGGACTAGTGAAAAGACTTGTGGACTACTGGAATGACAAGTAAACTGGTCCTGCAGGCTTGTCACTGAACAAGTTAAGGGCAAACCCTGTAGTACAGAATAATACATGCTTGGTTTTACACATTTGGATCTTCAGGCTTGTTTCTCTATGAATAATATAATATTGTTTTACTGACTCTGTCTTAGATTGCCTATAATGACTGCATTTTGGTACAGACTCACAGATTGAGATTTAATTGCATAATAAATTATGTGGGTATGTTTGACAAAGCAAATTTCTATTTTATGGACAATAAACATTGAATTGAATTGAATTGAACAATTAATGTCATTTATATTCCAGATTAATCCTGATGGGACAACTCTAACACCAAATCCAAATAGTTGGAGCAAAGTGGCCAACGTTATCTTTCTTGAAGCACCAGCAGGAGTTGGGTTCTCTTACTCCGATGATCAGAATTACACCACGAGTGACAATGAGGTATTGTTATGATAATCGATATTATGGGATGTATTCTACAGGGAAACCCATGGTTCTCCTTTAACAGTGGTCTGCTGGCCAAACGCTAGTTCAAACACCTCAGGACCAGTTAGAATTCTCTCCAAATCATCTGGTTGGCTTGTACAATGTTATAAAGCATCCCTATTTAATAGGATATTTGGGCTCTGAGCCGGCCGCGAAGTTAGCTATTTAGTTTTTACTGTAAAGGGTTAACTGTGTCGCACATATTTACATGTATGTAACATGACTAAAGATAATTGGTTTATCTACCCTTCACTTGCAAAGTTATATAAAGAAAGTAAACTGATGCTTTTCAGGTTCTGCGTTAGAAGCCACTTGCACTAAGAGAACTTGGGGACTATTTTATTTTTTTACCTGCTGAAGAGGCGTTAAAAGTTATTAGTCAAGATATACAACATTTGAATTTTCTTCTTTTTTGTTTACCCCCAGACTGCTAAGAACAACTACCTGGCACTACTTGATTTCTTTGCCAAGTTTCCGAACATGGCCAAGAAACCTTTCTTCATTACTGGTGAGAGCTATGGAGGAGTATATGTCCCAACATTGTCCGTTAAAGTCATGGCTAATGCATCCATCAACTTCCAGGTAAAGAAATAGCTTATCCAAATATGATTAATCGAAAGGGAAGTGCACTTTGTGTTTCTAGAATATGATTAGAATATTATTAATATTGTAAGTAGGATTTAAAACTTTACATGATGGAAGTAATTAGTGAAGTTTGTGGTTGCAACATGTGTAAATCTCTTTTGAGTAGTGTTGGTCAGGAAAGAGCCGGTGGTTGACAACTCCATGTTTTGAATACTCAACACTCCTGAATACTCAATGGCTTGAAAAATCAGAAATATTTTATGATAGATCTTTTATTTTATGAGGCCAATTTCTTTAGCACCTTATACGAGTTTACAAACTGCCACTGCCTGAAACACCAGTCAAACCTCTTCTCTTAGCCATAAAAGAGGGTTCTTTTTGTTGTGTGATACACAGTACACTAGACCACTTGCTGTACGTCCCTTCCAAAGGGGGAAGCAATAATGGTTAAATGTCTCGCTTTTAAAGAACACAATCTGAAGCAAGACCGGGACTCGCACCCACACTCTGCTGATCAGAAACACCAGAGTTTGAGTCAAATGCTGTTAACTGCTAGGATATAACACACCTTCCTCATGGTCTGTCAAATGTGGAGGCAGAAGTTATACTCTATGTAAAGAATGCAAAAAATAGTTAATGGCCTGACGTTTCGACCCTAGCAGAGTCTTTCTCGAAGGCTAAATGACAACACAACAAACATGAACAGGTAACTAGTGAAACATAAGCAGTGAAGTGGAAATACATGAATGGGGTTAGAAAGCATACAGAAAAAAGCTGGGGGTAAACAATGAATAGGGGGACAAAAAGGGGGGGGGTGAAGGGAAGGGACTGGCTTGACCACAAGCAAGAAGATGGAAACACAAAAGACAACATCAAGGGTGGGGAGGTGGGGTAAAAAAGTAATTAATTAGTGAATGAGGCTCAGGCTAAAAAGCTATGGGGAAAAAGGAGACTGCAAAACAAAAAGTTTATTAGTCGTTTACTTCTTGGATGTTCAGATCATGGGGTTGAATGGTCTGGAGGCGTCTAATCCAGAGTTTCTCCCTACTCAAACGAACAGTCTCTCTGTGGTTGCCTAGTGCCTCTATGCCCTGTAAAATCATGTCAGAAATGGAGTGATTAGGAAGATTGAAGTGATGACCTACAAGTGTGGCTAGCGTTTGGGTCTTGACTGTAGATCTGTGGCCTCTTGAGTGTAGTTCTTGTTTCACCTATATATTGAACACCACAGACTCTGCAAGATATGAGATAAATGAGATTAGTGGTGGTGCAGGTGACATGCCCCCTTGTCTTATGGGTGGTACCGCCGGTGTTACTGGTGAAGGAGTCCGATTCCCAGATGTGTTGTCTACAGACGATGCATTTGGAGATGTTGGAACATCTAAAAGTTCCCTGTGGTAGAGGAGGAATAACATCATCATTAATGGGAGGGACTTCTGCTCGGACAATGAGATCCCTGAGACTCGGTGGGCGTCTGTAGGCAACTATGGGTTCTTCCTGTACAGCACGTTGAAGTCGATCTGATGTGTGAAGAATATGATGGTTAGAACTGGTAATTTTACGAACGGGAGGAAGTGAGGGGTGGAAAGTGACAACAAAAGTGACTCTGTTGTTTCTTGGGTCCTTTGGAAAGTACTGACTCCCTAGAACGAGCCTTGACTTTCTGGATAGCTCGATGGACTGCTAGAGAGCTATGACCCCTGGAAACAAGGTGTTTCTTAAGTTCCTGTGAGTGGTGGATAAAATCAGAATCATTAAAACAGATTCGACGGAGTCTGAGGGCCTGACTGTAGGCTATGCTGGTTTTGCAGTGTCGGGGGGTGACAGCTAGTGGAATGTAGGTATTGGTGTTTATCTGTGGGTTTAACGAAGAGATCTGTGATTAAGCCTTCATCCGTCTTGAGAACCTTGACATCCAGAAAGTGTGTATCCTTGGTTGAGTATTCGCTCGTGAATTTGATGGTCCTGTGGAAGGAATTTATGTGATTAATGAAAGCTTTGAGGCTTGCTTCATCGCTTGTCCAGATGAAAAAGATGTTATCGATATAGCGCCACCAGACCCAGGGACGGCAAGGGGCTGATGCCAACATGCGCTGTTCAAGATGGCTCATGAAAAGGCACGCCATTGATGGTGCCATATGTGTGCCCATTGCAGTGCCCTGTACCTGTAGGAAATTCTTACCCATGAAAGAAAAGTTGTTTTTTGTTAGAACATGTTGCATGAGGGATACAATGTCTGAAATGGGCGGTGATGTGTGACCACTCTTACCCAGAGCTGAAGAGCAGACAGCAATCCCTTCATCTTGGGGAATGTTGGTGTATAGAGAGGTTACATCAAAAGTACCGATGATGGCTGTGTTTGGGACCTGCTTCTGAATACCTGAGATTTTGCGGAGGAAATCTAGAGTGTCATGAATGTATGATGGAATCTGCGGCATTAACGGCTTGAGAAAACTGTCAACAAAAAGAGAAATGTTCTCAGTGGGGGAACCATTGCCAGATATGATGGGTCTTCTTGGGTTGTCTGGTTTGTGTACTTTTGGAAGGAGGTAAAACCTGGCTGTTCTACAGTTGACCGGGGAGAGAAACTTGTGAGTTTTCTTGGAGAGGTTGTCACGGTCATGCATTTCGTCCAGTGTTTGTTGAATCTCCTTTGAGAAGGTGCCTGTTGGATCAGTGTCAAGTGGTTTATAATTAGTTTGGTTGTTCAGTTGTCTCATGGCTTCATCGATGTATTGCTGACGGCCCATGACAACAACAGCAGAGCCCTTGTCAGCTGGCTTGATGATGATGTCTTTCCGTGCTCGTAGAGTCAAAACTTTCTTCTATGTAAAGAAGAAAGTTTTGGTTAAGACATGTGGAAAAGATTGGAAAGATATAACTGTCCATATCAGTTTTTGCATGTTTCCTATAGTTTATGCTTTATGGTAGACAAAAATAAATCCATGATTTTACTAATTATCCGAAAGGTTTAATCAGTTTATTGAAGGAATTTTATTTGATTTATTGTTTGGCTTTCAGGGCTTTGCAATTGGGAATGGTCTTCTAGATTCAGTAATGAACACCAATACTGCAGTATACTACGCTTACTATCATGCTATCATTGGAGAAGAGTAAGTTACTACAAGATCCTGCTCTGTATTCTTCAGGCCTAAAGAAAACTGTGAAGAAAATAAGTTTTTCATAGATGTTAACTTTGCAAATAATAAGTTGTGAAACTTGAAGGAAAAACTCTGTAATTATGTTTATGAACAAAACAAAATGTTCACACCTGAAGAAAACTGTGAAGAAAATCAGATATTTATGTTGAGTAAATACAAATTGACCCCAGTCAATCTGCGACCTCCAGATTAATGAGCCGGCACTCTACCAACTAAGCTATCTAGCCCTATGTTAGCGGTTTCCCTTATTTGTCAGTATCTTTGGTTGGGCACGTTGTGCAGGAAGGAATCACAACCAAGATTATGATACCTTCTGGAGAGTGAATGTGGCAGCAGAGGGATCGCCTTAAGGGGGATCGTCTTTTTATTTCAAAATATCAAATGATAAGAAAGATTCAGCTGTGAAATTATAAGGAAAAAGTCCTACAATTAGGTTTTGGAGACTGGGTAGCTATTTAGTTCCCAATCTTGAGTGGTGAAAGCTAATTTGATCTGTGAAATATTTAACAGATCTACCCAATAACAGTAAGAACTAAAAAGTTCGTCGGAAAAGTCTTTGGTACAATAGAATAAATAGCATGTAGAAGCAAACCAGTAAACTGACATACATGGAACACTTCTTGATAAGATAATTGTTTGAGTCATTTGTTCAAGTACTTTGATTGATTTAGGTTGTTTGATTTCTTTTGTAGTGTTTGGGCCAAGCTACAGCAGTACTGTTGTAAAGATGGCAAGTGTAACTTTGCTGCACCACCAAACCAGCAATGCCAAGACTTGGTAAGGTTTGCCTTTTGGAATTGATTGTATTAGAACTACATGTATAATGGACAACTATAAGATTTGAGTTTGGGTCATTGTTTATTTCTATTTTGTTTCCTGTAAACCAATGTGTGTGCATTTTTATTTTATCACATGATTGGAGCAATCATATCAAAATTAAAGACAAATATAACTGAAAAAAAGGTTTCAAAAAAGTTGTGTAGCTCTTGGTATTAGGTCACACTTCCCGGTTGACCCGCAAGTAAAGGTCAAAATGGGCCCACAGCTACCAAAGACTAATCTGCAATGCCAAGGAGTCTATAACTGAAAAAGTTAAAGCAATCGGTTGTGAAGATCTTGATATATAGTCCCACTTCCGGTTGACCCAGAAGTAGAGGTCAACATAGGGTCACAGTTTTCCAAAGTTAATATTTATTGCCTTAGAGTCTATAACTGAAGTTTCAACATTGGTTTTGTACTTCTTGAGATATTGGCCCACTTCCGGTCGACCCGGAAGTAAAGGTCAACATGGGGTCAAATGTGTTTCAAACTAATCTTGAATGTCCAAGGAGTCTATAACTGAAAAAAGTTTGAAAATCGGTTGTATATTTCTTGAGATATGGTCCCACTTCCGGTTGACCCGGAAGTAGAGGTCAACTTGAGGTCACGGTTTGTCAAAAGTTATATTTTATGCCTAAGGAGTTTATAACTGAAAAAAGTTTTATAATCTGTTGTATAGTTCTTGAGATATGGTCCCACTTCCGGTCAACCCGGAAGTAGGGGTCAACTTGAGGTCACGATTTTTCAAAATTAATTTCCAATCCCCAAAGAGTCTTTAGCAACAAACAGTCTTAAAATCGGTTGTATACTTCCTGAGATATGGTGCTGCAAAGATTTTCTAATTTAATATGCAAATGAGGGTCATGTGGTTAATTAGTTACTAGTTGCCATTTTTCAAAAACAAGTTAAAGATGCAAACATCACGACATCGTCTTCTCAGACTCTCCCCGAGAGTCCTCAACCCATACAGGTCCGCAGTGTGTTGCAAGAGCCATAGAGATGTTTAAACATTGCAACGAAAGTGACTGCACCCAACTTATGAAGTACTACGTTGTACCCATGATGCCAAGATTCTAATTGATTAATTAATTAATAGACGAACATTGATTGCTTTTATGGACTGAAACAAATCTTATTAGAATCAGTGTGTTTTTCTACACATAATATGATATTTAGGAAACTAACAGATAAATTATTTCGAAGTTATTGTGTTTTTGACCAGTTTAAAGTATAGATTTGAAGAGCCATTGTGTTTGTGCACAGACACAAAACGTGCATTAAATGACGTCATGGTGACGTCGTCCAAAATTTTATGTCAGAAATCACCTTAACAGGACCTGACTAGTGTATAGCTGAAAAAAGTTTCAGGATCGGCGGTCTACTTTTTGAGATATGGTGTTAACTAGGTTTGCTAATTAGATATTCATAAGCTTAATTAAGGCTTATTAATTAACAATTTTAATTTTTTTTTTACGATAAGAATTAAGCTTATGTTCTAAGCTTCAATTTGGTATAATAAACTCACTCTTTCGTATTATGGTTTAGGAGATTAGGCTGCCACAAAAACGTGTACAAACACTATGGGATTTAGGGAGAAACAAAGAATAATAATAATAATAAAAATAATAAAAATCTCGACGAAAACAATAGCTGTTCCGACTGGATCGGAACAGCTAATGATTATATTATAACACTTCTCAAGTGCACTGTATCCACCTTACACCTTGCTTGAGGGTCGACAATAAAGAACACAAACAAAAAGTCAAGACATTTATGAATTTTTACTTATTCTTTATTGTTTTTGTCTTCATTCTAGGTAATAACCGTTCAGAATACAATGATGGGTATTGGGATTAACCCATATGACGTCACCGGTGACTGTGCTGGCGGAGTACCAGGTCATTCTTCACTTCAGAAACAAAACACTTTTCTCAAACACTTCTTTGAACCATCATTTCTTAAAGTAAGAAAGTAACTGTGGCTTTAAAAAGGCAGTTTGAAATCTCATGTTCATTTCTTTAATATTTTCATTCAGTTGTAAATTTTAGAAGGGAAAAGTTCCGTCCCATACTAACACAGCATTGCATAACATTTAAAATTACAAGATAGGAAAAACCATAGTATGCAAATATGTATTGACTGTTTGAGTGCTGTGGTTAAAGCTGTATTAAAAGGTCTTGGTTTGAAATTAACTGTCACCCGAGTAGTAACAGCGACGGGCTAGTCCAGGCAAGTAAAAAACAAAAATCCTTTTCACAATTAATGAAGGTACAGTGGTAAAATCTTAATGAGAGTTACTTTTAGGTTTGTTAAATGGTTTATACTTACTGTTGACTTTAATCCTTAACCCACTATTCAATTAATAAATTTTCTTTTGTTTTTGTTGTGATTTCCAGGCACTAAAGAACCCCAAAGGCAATGGGTCTGTCAGCTTTGATAGTAACAACGTGATTCCTTGCATCGATGCTGGACCTCAGACTCAATATTTGAATACTGCTGA
The DNA here is from genome assembly GCF_902459465.1 of Asterias rubens. Lineage (NCBI taxonomy): Eukaryota > Metazoa > Echinodermata > Asteroidea > Forcipulatida > Asteriidae > Asterias > Asterias rubens. The sequence goes on along the minus strand of NC_047065.1, from coordinate 17,803,336 downwards.
GGTCAGACTAGCCCTACACATACCTGACAATGTTAGCAAGTGGGCAATTTGCAGGTAAGATATGTTCACATTGAACTTATTGTTGGTAAACAAGTCCAGTGCAAACAGCCTAGGAAGTTCCCCCCCCCCCCCAGATAACTTAACCAACCTGATTGGGAAGTTTAACTGACCCACCTCTACCTGCCCGGTTAAATTGCCCAAGTCACAAGTCATTTCAAAGACCGTGGACACTATTGGTAATTGTCAAAGACCAGTCTTCTCCGTTGGTGTATCCCAACATATGCATAAAATAACAAACCTGTGAAACTTTGAGCTCAATTGGTCGGCGAAGTTGCGAGATATGAATGAAATAAAAAACACCCTTGTCGCGCGAAGTTTGCTTTCAGATGCTTGATTTCGAGACCTCAAATTCTTAACTTGAGGTCTCAAAATCAAATTTGTGGAAAATTACTTCTTTCTCGAAAACTACGTCACTTCAGAGGGAGCCGTTTTTCTCAATGTTTTTTACTATCAACTTCTCCCAACTGCTCGTTACCAAGTGAGGTTTTATGCTGATAATTATTTTGATAATTATTTAAAGTTGCCTTTAAAGTGCCTAAGTGCATTGGTGCAATTTTTTAATCGACACTTTCTTGGAAAATATCCCTTTCTTGGTAAACTATGAGCACATATAATGAGCACAAAACTATTATCAAACTACAAAAACCTACATTGGATACTAACTGCCTCCTACTTTCAGTATGATTTAAGCGTTTGTGAAAATGTTGAATCACACCAATGGTATCTTTTTAAATCTGGAGCACCTCTCCCACTTGATGACACTCATTTCATGTTTGATACATTCTTGTCATGTCTTCTTTCAGTGGTGTTGTTGGTGGAGCACCTCTCCCACTCGATGATACTCATTTCATGTTTGATACATTCTTGTCATGTTTTCTTTCAGTGGTGTTGTTGGTGGAGCACCTCCCTCCTCTTGATGATACTCATTTCATGTTTGATACATTCTTGTCATGTTTTCTTTCAGTGGTGTTGTTGGTGGAGCACCTCTCCCACTTGATGATACTCATTTCATGTTTGATACATTCTTGTCATGTTTTCTTTCAGTGGTGTTGTTGGTGGAGCACCTCCCTCCT